>NC_080059.1:12615675-12634339 GCF_026212465.1 Amaranthus tricolor | reverse complement strand
CAAAACACATATTAGTCAAACAAATAAATTAAGTAATTACATTTAGTTGTTTAAGTTAAACTAAAATCATATTTGATATGTTTGATGATTGATAATATGTTTAAGTTCAAAGACGCTAGGATGGGCTTAATTTAACTTAAGTTTATTTTAAGATTGTTTTTTAATCTTGAAAGTCGTTTCAAAGTCTTGAAGCAATTGACGAGTTTTATTAAAGTTGATATTGTAATTATATTTGTAATATCTTTACAAGTAAATATTTCTTTAGTTATATTTGAAATATTTTAATAGGTCAAGGTTCATTAAAATTAACATTGGATATTATTTGAATAAAGTTTGAATATTTTGATATACGTTGGTAATTAACGTTTAAATACTTTATATTTTAAACTTGGATTTAAATATGTGATTAAAATTATTTGGTGATTAAATATAGTACAAGGTACACATGTTTGGTTATTAATTGTACACGGCTATATTTAAGCAAAGATCTAGATTTACTATTTTATGGATGAGATTTAATTTATGCTAAAAATAGTAAATAGCGATCCTAAAAAATAGGATCTAATTTAAATGGTTATTTAAATGTTGATAAATCTGGTTTATACTTATTATTCATTATCTTGTGTAAGTACTAACGTGGCAGCACAGCATTGGACAATTATAAATACATTGACGAAATTATTACAAGCTGTCAGTACACGTCAGTTTTGAAGATAACATCAAGGTCTTGAAGTAAGGCGCTGTATGACCAGGTCAACGAAGATTATAACGGAAAGGAGCCTATTGTTTTTAAACCTAAGTGGAGGCGTAGCACTATAAATAGAGGGCATCCTTTCAGAACTAAGAAGACACACGACATACACTTACAACATACATCTTGTGCTTCATTTGCTTTCTCTATTCTTGCGATTTGTTCTAAGTGTTGTAATTTCCATTTTGATCATTCTTAGTTTATTTAACTCCTGCATTTTGTAATAGGCTTTAAAGTTCAAAGGAGTTAAAATTAGATTTATACGCCAAACTTAAGAATACTTTTTAAAGTGTTCAATTAGATTAAATCTCTATTGTGAGATTTGGGATTTTGCTTTTATTAAAGGGACTTGTAATACGGTTCTTCAAGGGGAAGAACTTGGTGAGAGGAGATAGTGAGATCTTCTTTGTATTCGAGTCGGATTAATAAAAGGCGTTGAAATCCTACGGGTTGATAGAGAACCCATAGGCGGGGAGTAGGTTGGTTAGAACCGAACCTCGTTAACATATCGTGTGTTATATTCTTTAAGTTTATTTTTTCCGCACATACGCTATTGTTTACGAATTAGACTCAAAGCTGTTTCAGAAAACAGTTTTGACAAGACTCCTCAAACTCTTGAGACAACTACCAGAAAATTTTAAAAGCCCAAACTCTCTATTCACCCCCCCCCCCCCCCCCCCCCTCTAGAGAGTTCTTAACCACCTATTAACCTTCAATTGGTATCAGAGCTAAGTTACACATAAAAAGATTGACATCTTGTGATGGATCCAATAGGTGAAGGGTTATTTGCTCAAGGTCGTTCGTGTTCAAGACCACCATTGTTTTGCGGTACAAATTTCTCACATTGGAAAACCTTGATGAAAATGTTTGTGATAGATCAAGATATGGAACTTTGGGAAATCATAACTAAAGGACCTAAGATACCCATGAAAAAGGATGTTCATGGAAATGATGTTATAAAATCTGAATCCGAGTATTCACAAACAGATTTGGAATGGGTTTCCAAAAATTATAGGGCAATGAATCAATTATGTTGTGCTCTTAATGGTACTGAGTTCAATCGAGTTTCTTCATGTACAAGTGCTAAAGAAATATGGGACAAGTTGGTTGTGACATACGAAGGAACAAGTCAAGTGAAGGAAACGAAGATCAACATCCTCATGCATCAATACGAAATGTTTAAAATGAAAAAGGATGAGAATATCAATGAAATGTTTACTCGTTTTACGTTGATTACTAACAGTTTGAATTCTCTTGGCAAAACTTTTACTAATGCAGAAAAAGTCCAGAAGGTCTTAAGATGTCTTCCAAGATCTAAATGGGGACCAAAGGTAACCGCCATAGAGGAAGCTCAAGACTTGAGAGTTCTATCGCTTGATGATCTCCTTGGAAAACTCA
The DNA here is from genome assembly GCF_026212465.1 of Amaranthus tricolor. NCBI lineage: Eukaryota > Viridiplantae > Streptophyta > Magnoliopsida > Caryophyllales > Amaranthaceae > Amaranthus > Amaranthus tricolor. Next base: position 12,632,190 of record NC_080059.1, on the reverse strand, counting down.
CAACTCATGAACTTACCCTACATGATGATGGAGAAAATGATGTAATACCTTCCATGAAAAATCTTGCACTAAAGGCAAAGAAACATCATGAATCTTCAAGCGAAAATGAAGAAAGCGACGATGAAGAAGATCCATTTGCATTGATCTCAAAAGGTCTTGAAAGAATTATGAAAATGCGAAAAAGATTTAAGAAATTTAAATCAAGAAGTAAAGGTAAGTCTTCTAACTCTAGTTCAAATTTTAAGACTAACAAACTTGCTTGCTTTGAGTGTGGTTCTACAGAACATCTCGTAAAGGATTGTCCAAAGAAGAAAAAGGAATCCTACAAGAAGAACAAAAAGAACAAACAAGCAATGGTTGCAACTTGGAGTGATTCTGAAGAAACATCCGAATCTGAAACTGAAGATGGACAAGCTCATGTATGTCTTATGGCTAATGATAATGATGATGACTTAGATCAAAATCACAAAGAGGTACGTGAATATCTTTACACATGCACTAAAGATGAATTAGTTACAACACTCCTTAATATGTTTCAAATTGAGAAAATATTAAGAGATGAAAAGGACACCTTAGAAGATAGAATTCGACATTATGCTAAAGGCTGTGAAGAAATCATAAATAAAAATAATTCGTTAAAGGCTGAAAAATCAAATCTTGAAAAGACTGTCAAGGTCTTGAAAGAACAGAATCTCAGCCAAACTAAACAGCTCATTGATCTTAAGAATGAGAACAATGATCTTGAAGCCAGGATCAAAACCTTGAAAAATGAGTCTGAGAAAAATCTACAAGCATTAAACAAGCTTAACGAATCTGAATCCAAATTCACTAAAATGCTTACACTACAAAAACCTACTAGTGATAAACGTGGTATTGGTTATAATCATGTTGCACCTAACTATAAGAGTAAAACCACATTTGTGAAAAGTTCATATAAACATAAACGTACACCTACTTGCACCTTTTGTTGCAAAGGAGGACATATGAGATTTGCATGTCCTTACAAACGTAAGGATAAACACATAATCAAGAATTCCTTTCCATTTGAATTACGAGGACAGATTAAGCAAATATGGGTTCCTAAAGGGACAAGACCACCCAACATGGTCTATCCCGAATATGATTCCAAATTTGTCACTTGGATAGCCAAGTAAGGTTGAGAAAGGTTATTTTCTTTTGTTTTGTAGGATAAGCAAAGATGGATTTTAGATAGTGGCTGCTCGAGACATATGAGTGGAAAAAGCTCTTTATTTTCTGAAATTAAAGAAAAGTGTAGTGGCTCAATCACCTTAGGAGATAAAGGTAAATGCAAAATTGTAGGCGTTGGTAAAATTGGTAAGAATCCATCTAAAACCATTGATAATGTTTATTTAGTTGACGGTTTAAAATTTAATTTGCTAAGTGTGTCTCAATTATGTGATAAAGGTAATGAAGTGATTTTTGATAAAGAAAAATGTATTGTTAAAAATCCTAAAACCGGAGATACTCTCATTACTGCTCTTAGAAATGATAATGTTTATGCTTTGAATACTAACGAAATTGAAGTGCAGAATTTCAAGTGTTTGAAAGCTATTACAGATAATCCAAAACTTTGGCATAGACGTCTTGGCCATATTAATACTCACACCATGCAAAAGTTGGTAAGTAAAGATTTAGTTAAGGGACTTCCAGCTCTTGACTATAAACAAAGTTCTATTTGTGACGCATGCATTAAAGGTAAACATGTAAGAAGTTCATTTAAACCGAAGAAAATGGTAAGTACATCTAGACCATGTGAGCTCTTACATATTGATTTATGTGGACCAATGCGTGTACGGAGCATAAGAGGTAAATCTTATATCTTAGTTATAGTTGATGATTATTCTAGATTTACGTGGGTTGATTTTCTAAAGGATAAAAGTGAAGCCTTGAAACCGTTCTCAAGACGTTGTAAAGAGATGCAAACTCAACTAAACCTTCCAATAGTCTCGGTTAGAAGTGACCATGGGAGAGAGTTTGATCAACTAGGCTTTGACTCCTTTTGTGAAAAATATGGTATAACCCATAACTTTTCAGCTCCTAGGACACCCCAACAAAACGGTGTAGTTGAAAGGAAAAATCGAACATTAGAAGAAATGGCAAGAACAATGCTTATTGAAAATGGATTAGCTAAACACTATTGGGCTGAAGCTGTTAACACAGCTAATTATGTCCTAAATAGATGCCTTATAAGACCCATACTTAAGAAAACTCCTTATGAGTTATTTAAAGGAAGAAAACCGAATATAGCATACTTTAGACCATTTGGTTGCAAATGTTTTATTCATAATAATGGTAAAGATAATTTGGGAAAATTTGATGCTAGAAGTGATGAAGGTATATTTCTTGGATACTCGCTTAATAGCAAGGCTTATCGAGTTCTAAACAAACGTACGGGTATTGTTGAAGAAAGTATACATGTTGTTTTTGATGAATCTGAAATTGAACCATCAAATGATGAGTTTAAAGAGTTAAACCTTAATAAGCATTTTGATGTGTTAAGTAATGATGAACTGGATAATAAAAGTGCTAAGGCAGTTAAAAAGATTAACATGCAGGATACCATACAAAGTATTGAGGATGAAGGAAAACAGGTTGTTAACATTGAAGACTCACAGTCTGATCTTGAGACCCAACCTCAAGATCTTGAGATAGTTCCTGAACATACTGTTTTGGGTACACCAATTAGAAATTTCTCAAACGAAGTAAGTACAAGTTCTTTGAATGAATACACACCATCCATACTACGAAGAAGAACTAGAAAATCATATCAACATCCTCCAGAGAACATCATAAGTGATCCAAACAAAGGTACACAAACTAGATCTTCTCTTAAAAATCTATGTGCATTTTCTGCTTTTGTTTCTCTTGAAGAACCTAAAGATGTTAAAGAAGCATTACAAGAACCAGAGTGGGTCATTGCAATGCAAAATGAGTTAAATGAATTCGAAAGGAACAAAGTTTGGGATCTAGTTGAAAGACCTCAAGATCGTACTATTATTGGAACTAAATGGGTCTTTCGTAATAAACTTAATGAGGATGGAGATATTGTAAGAAATAAAGCAAGACTGGTAGCTCAAGGATATAATCAAGAAAAAGGTATAGATTATGATGAGACGTTCGCACCAGTTGCAAGGTTAGAATCTATCCGTATTATGCTTGCTTTTGCTTCTTACATGAATATTAAACTATATCAAATGGATGTTAAATGTGCATTCTTAAATGGATACTTGCAAGAGGAAGTATATGTTAAACAACCACCCGGCTTTGAAAATTCTGATCTACCTAATCATGTGTTCAAACTAAATAAAGCGTTATATGGCTTGAAACAAGCTCCAAGAGCTTGGTATGACAGATTTAGCTCACATCTACTTGAAAATGAATTTCAACGAGGTAAAATTGATAAAACTCTTTTCATTAAAACTAAAGGAAAAGATATTTTAGTTGTTCAAGTATATGTTGATGATATATTGTTTGGAGCTACTAATGATTCTTTGTGCAAGGAATTTTCTGAGATTATGTGCAAAGAGTTTGAAATGAGCATGATGGGAGACTTGACATTCTTTCTTGGACTACAAATAAAGCAAAAGAAAGATGGCATATTTATTTGTCAGAGTAAATATGTTAGAGATTTATTAAAGAAGTACAATATGGATCAAAGTAAAGAAGTTAATACACCTATGAGTACAACACTAAGTTTGGACCAAGATATAAATGGTAAGAGTGTTGATCAAAAGACATATAGAGGTATGATTGGTTCATTATTGTATTTAACTGCTAGTCGTCCTGATATCATGTTTAGTGTTTGCTTATGTGCTCGTTTTCAAGCTAACCCAAAAGAATCTCACTTAACAGCAGTTAAGAGAATCTTTAGATATTTACATGGGACTAAAGACTTTGGTCTATGGTACCCTAGTTGTGGAAATTTTGGTTTGGTAGGTTTTTCAGATGCGGATTATGCTGGATATAAAGTTGATAGAAAAAGCACCTCAGGATCGTGTCAGTTCTTAGGAAATTCATTGATCTCTTGGTATTCTAAAAAGCAAAATTCAGTTGCTTTATCTACAGCTGAAGCTGAATATATAGCTGCTGGTGCATGTTGCTCTCAAATACTATGGATTGCTCAACAACTTAGAGATCTTGGAATTGATCTCAAGGGCATACCAATAAAATGCGATAATACAAGTGGTATTTGTATTACAAAGAATCCAGTACAACATTCTCGAACAAAACACATTGAGGTACGTCACCATTTTATAAGGGATCATGTTGAAAAAGGTAACATTTCTTTATCTTTTATATCTACTGAAAATCAATTAGCGGATATATTTACAAAACCTTTAAGTGCTGATCGTTTTGCTCATATACGTATGGAACTTGGCATGTTAAATGATCTTGCATGAATTAAGGGGGAGATAATGATAAAGGTATAACACAATAAAAATAAAAGGATTGAGACGTTATTTGTTAAATTAATTCTTGGCATGAATTTAGGGGGAGTATTATATGTTTGCATGAACGATAGATGATTTACGTGTGTGTTTATGCATGTGTTTAAGAATTGAAAATTAATTTCAATTTCTTAAAAAAAAATTATTTGTTATATGAAATGGGATTTATAATTAAATACCTTTAATTAATAAGGGATATTTAATTATTTTTAAAAGCAAAATTATTTGTTTAAAATATTATTGGACATCAACAATATATTGCAATTATGATATTTTTATTTGTAAAAACAAATTAATCTCTTTATTTTAGGACTTTCCCTGTTTTTTTTTGATAAAAGTCAAAAAGGGGGAGAGGTGTAATATTTATTTTGGCATATTTCTGTCTGTTGTTATGACCGTTTGCATTTGCATGTTCATGTTTGCATGTTCATTAAAATGCATTGATACTTGATTTGCTTATTACTGTATTATGTCAAAGATAATTGTATATGTTTTGCATGTTCTGATTTTTGATTATTTGCATAGATGATCTGATTATCATATTGCTAGATGATTAGTCATATTCTCATGATTATAATATTTGCTAATCATAAATGAAATCTGAAAAGTTTTGATGTGATGTTTCACTATAGTAATGATGATTGATTATATTTGCATGTAACTTAATTGGATACTTATTTGCATGTTTGAATGATGATCTTAATAGTTTAGGAAGTGTAGTATTCACTGAAATCCTGTTGAACATATAAATTGATATTAAAATCTTAAGAACTTATTATCATGTTTTACAATCTATATAAGCTGAGAAATATGATTTAAGTAAATATGATTTTGACTTTCATCAAGGGGGAGATTGAAGACTCAACTCTCTTAAGTATTAAGGGGAGGTTGAAGACTTAATTCTCTTTGATGATGATAATTCAAAACACATATTAGTCAAACAAATAAATTAAGTAATTACATTTAGTTGTTTAAGTTAAACTAAAATCATATTTGATATGTTTGATGATTGATAATATGTTTAAGTTCAAAGACGCTAGGATGGGCTTAATTTAACTTAAGTTTATTTTAAGATTGTTTTTTAATCTTGAAAGTCGTTTCAAAGTCTTGAAGCAATTGACGAGTTTTATTAAAGTTGATATTGTAATTATATTTGTAATATCTTTACAAGTAAATATTTCTTTAGTTATATTTGAAATATTTTAATAGGTCAAGGTTCATTAAAATTAACATTGGATATTATTTGAATAAAGTTTGAATATTTTGATATACGTTGGTAATTAACGTTTAAATACTTTATATTTTAAACTTGGATTTAAATATGTGATTAAAATTATTTGGTGATTAAATATAGTACAAGGTACACATGTTTGGTTATTAATTGTACACGGCTATATTTAAGCAAAGATCTAGATTTACTATTTTATGGATGAGATTTAATTTATGCTAAAAATAGTAAATAGCGATCCTAAAAAATAGGATCTAATTTAAATGGTTATTTAAATGTTGATAAATCTGGTTTATACTTATTATTCATTATCTTGTGTAAGTACTAACGTGGCAGCACAGCATTGGACAATTATAAATACATTGACGAAATTATTACAAGCTGTCAGTACACGTCAGTTTTGAAGATAACATCAAGGTCTTGAAGTAAGGCGCTGTATGACCAGGTCAACGAAGATTATAACGGAAAGGAGCCTATTGTTTTTAAACCTAAGTGGAGGCGTAGCACTATAAATAGAGGGCATCCTTTCAGAACTAAGAAGACACACGACATACACTTACAACATACATCTTGTGCTTCATTTGCTTTCTCTATTCTTGCGATTTGTTCTAAGTGTTGTAATTTCCATTTTGATCATTCTTAGTTTATTTAACTCCTGCATTTTGTAATAGGCTTTAAAGTTCAAAGGAGTTAAAATTAGATTTATACGCCAAACTTAAGAATACTTTTTAAAGTGTTCAATTAGATTAAATCTCTATTGTGAGATTTGGGATTTTGCTTTTATTAAAGGGACTTGTAATACGGTTCTTCAAGGGGAAGAACTTGGTGAGAGGAGATAGTGAGATCTTCTTTGTATTCGAGTCGGATTAATAAAAGGCGTTGAAATCCTACGGGTTGATAGAGAACCCATAGGCGGGGAGTAGGTTGGTTAGAACCGAACCTCGTTAACATATCGTGTGTTATATTCTTTAAGTTTATTTTTTCCGCACATACGCTATTGTTTACGAATTAGACTCAAAGCTGTTTCAGAAAACAGTTTTGACAAGACTCCTCAAACTCTTGAGACAACTACCAGAAAATTTTAAAAGCCCAAACTCTCTATTCACCCCCCCCCCCCCCCCCCCCCCCCCCCCCCCCCCTCTAGAGAGTTCTTAACCACCTATTAACCTTCAATTGGTATCAGAGCTAAGTTACACATAAAAAGATTGACATCTTGTGATGGATCCAATAGGTGAAGGGTTATTTGCTCAAGGTCGTTCGTGTTCAAGACCACCATTGTTTTGCGGTACAAATTTCTCACATTGGAAAACCTTGATGAAAATGTTTGTGATAGATCAAGATATGGAACTTTGGGAAATCATAACTAAAGGACCTAAGATACCCATGAAAAAGGATGTTCATGGAAATGATGTTATAAAATCTGAATCCGAGTATTCACAAACAGATTTGGAATGGGTTTCCAAAAATTATAGGGCAATGAATCAATTATGTTGTGCTCTTAATGGTACTGAGTTCAATCGAGTTTCTTCATGTACAAGTGCTAAAGAAATATGGGACAAGTTGGTTGTGACATACGAAGGAACAAGTCAAGTGAAGGAAACGAAGATCAACATCCTCATGCATCAATACGAAATGTTTAAAATGAAAAAGGATGAGAATATCAATGAAATGTTTACTCGTTTTACGTTGATTACTAACAGTTTGAATTCTCTTGGCAAAACTTTTACTAATGCAGAAAAAGTCCAGAAGGTCTTAAGATGTCTTCCAAGATCTAAATGGGGACCAAAGGTAACCGCCATAGAGGAAGCTCAAGACTTGAGAGTTCTATCGCTTGATGATCTCCTTGGAAAACTCACAACTCATGAACTTACCCTACATGATGATGGAGAAAATGATGTAATACCTTCCATGAAAAATCTTGCACTAAAGGCAAAGAAACATCATGAATCTTCAAGCGAAAATGAAGAAAGCGACGATGAAGAAGATCCATTTGCATTGATCTCAAAAGGTCTTGAAAGAATTATGAAAATGCGAAAAAGATTTAAGAAATTTAAATCAAGAAGTAAAGGTAAGTCTTCTAACTCTAGTTCAAATTTTAAGACTAACAAACTTGCTTGCTTTGAGTGTGGTTCTACAGAACATCTCGTAAAGGATTGTCCAAAGAAGAAAAAGGAATCCTACAAGAAGAACAAAAAGAACAAACAAGCAATGGTTGCAACTTGGAGTGATTCTGAAGAAACATCCGAATCTGAAACTGAAGATGGACAAGCTCATGTATGTCTTATGGCTAATGATAATGATGATGACTTAGATCAAAATCACAAAGAGGTACGTGAATATCTTTACACATGCACTAAAGATGAATTAGTTACAACACTCCTTAATATGTTTCAAATTGAGAAAATATTAAGAGATGAAAAGGACACCTTAGAAGATAGAATTCGACATTATGCTAAAGGCTGTGAAGAAATCATAAATAAAAATAATTCGTTAAAGGCTGAAAAATCAAATCTTGAAAAGACTGTCAAGGTCTTGAAAGAACAGAATCTCAGCCAAACTAAACAGCTCATTGATCTTAAGAATGAGAACAATGATCTTGAAGCCAGGATCAAAACCTTGAAAAATGAGTCTGAGAAAAATCTACAAGCATTAAACAAGCTTAACGAATCTGAATCCAAATTCACTAAAATGCTTACACTACAAAAACCTACTAGTGATAAACGTGGTATTGGTTATAATCATGTTGCACCTAACTATAAGAGTAAAACCACATTTGTGAAAAGTTCATATAAACATAAACGTACACCTACTTGCACCTTTTGTTGCAAAGGAGGACATATGAGATTTGCATGTCCTTACAAACGTAAGGATAAACACATAATCAAGAATTCCTTTCCATTTGAATTACGAGGACAGATTAAGCAAATATGGGTTCCTAAAGGGACAAGACCACCCAACATGGTCTATCCCGAATATGATTCCAAATTTGTCACTTGGATAGCCAAGTAAGGTTGAGAAAGGTTATTTTCTTTTGTTTTGTAGGATAAGCAAAGATGGATTTTAGATAGTGGCTGCTCGAGACATATGAGTGGAAAAAGCTCTTTATTTTCTGAAATTAAAGAAAAGTGTAGTGGCTCAATCACCTTAGGAGATAAAGGTAAATGCAAAATTGTAGGCGTTGGTAAAATTGGTAAGAATCCATCTAAAACCATTGATAATGTTTATTTAGTTGACGGTTTAAAATTTAATTTGCTAAGTGTGTCTCAATTATGTGATAAAGGTAATGAAGTGATTTTTGATAAAGAAAAATGTATTGTTAAAAATCCTAAAACCGGAGATACTCTCATTACTGCTCTTAGAAATGATAATGTTTATGCTTTGAATACTAACGAAATTGAAGTGCAGAATTTCAAGTGTTTGAAAGCTATTACAGATAATCCAAAACTTTGGCATAGACGTCTTGGCCATATTAATACTCACACCATGCAAAAGTTGGTAAGTAAAGATTTAGTTAAGGGACTTCCAGCTCTTGACTATAAACAAAGTTCTATTTGTGACGCATGCATTAAAGGTAAACATGTAAGAAGTTCATTTAAACCGAAGAAAATGGTAAGTACATCTAGACCATGTGAGCTCTTACATATTGATTTATGTGGACCAATGCGTGTACGGAGCATAAGAGGTAAATCTTATATCTTAGTTATAGTTGATGATTATTCTAGATTTACGTGGGTTGATTTTCTAAAGGATAAAAGTGAAGCCTTGAAACCGTTCTCAAGACGTTGTAAAGAGATGCAAACTCAACTAAACCTTCCAATAGTCTCGGTTAGAAGTGACCATGGGAGAGAGTTTGATCAACTAGGCTTTGACTCCTTTTGTGAAAAATATGGTATAACCCATAACTTTTCAGCTCCTAGGACACCCCAACAAAACGGTGTAGTTGAAAGGAAAAATCGAACATTAGAAGAAATGGCAAGAACAATGCTTATTGAAAATGGATTAGCTAAACACTATTGGGCTGAAGCTGTTAACACAGCTAATTATGTCCTAAATAGATGCCTTATAAGACCCATACTTAAGAAAACTCCTTATGAGTTATTTAAAGGAAGAAAACCGAATATAGCATACTTTAGACCATTTGGTTGCAAATGTTTTATTCATAATAATGGTAAAGATAATTTGGGAAAATTTGATGCTAGAAGTGATGAAGGTATATTTCTTGGATACTCGCTTAATAGCAAGGCTTATCGAGTTCTAAACAAACGTACGGGTATTGTTGAAGAAAGTATACATGTTGTTTTTGATGAATCTGAAATTGAACCATCAAATGATGAGTTTAAAGAGTTAAACCTTAATAAGCATTTTGATGTGTTAAGTAATGATGAACTGGATAATAAAAGTGCTAAGGCAGTTAAAAAGATTAACATGCAGGATACCATACAAAGTATTGAGGATGAAGGAAAACAGGTTGTTAACATTGAAGACTCACAGTCTGATCTTGAGACCCAACCTCAAGATCTTGAGATAGTTCCTGAACATACTGTTTTGGGTACACCAATTAGAAATTTCTCAAACGAAGTAAGTACAAGTTCTTTGAATGAATACACACCATCCATACTACGAAGAAGAACTAGAAAATCATATCAACATCCTCCAGAGAACATCATAAGTGATCCAAACAAAGGTACACAAACTAGATCTTCTCTTAAAAATCTATGTGCATTTTCTGCTTTTGTTTCTCTTGAAGAACCTAAAGATGTTAAAGAAGCATTACAAGAACCAGAGTGGGTCATTGCAATGCAAAATGAGTTAAATGAATTCGAAAGGAACAAAGTTTGGGATCTAGTTGAAAGACCTCAAGATCGTACTATTATTGGAACTAAATGGGTCTTTCGTAATAAACTTAATGAGGATGGAGATATTGTAAGAAATAAAGCAAGACTGGTAGCTCAAGGATATAATCAAGAAAAAGGTATAGATTATGATGAGACGTTCGCACCAGTTGCAAGGTTAGAATCTATCCGTATTATGCTTGCTTTTGCTTCTTACATGAATATTAAACTATATCAAATGGATGTTAAATGTGCATTCTTAAATGGATACTTGCAAGAGGAAGTATATGTTAAACAACCACCCGGCTTTGAAAATTCTGATCTACCTAATCATGTGTTCAAACTAAATAAAGCGTTATATGGCTTGAAACAAGCTCCAAGAGCTTGGTATGACAGATTTAGCTCACATCTACTTGAAAATGAATTTCAACGAGGTAAAATTGATAAAACTCTTTTCATTAAAACTAAAGGAAAAGATATTTTAGTTGTTCAAGTATATGTTGATGATATATTGTTTGGAGCTACTAATGATTCTTTGTGCAAGGAATTTTCTGAGATTATGTGCAAAGAGTTTGAAATGAGCATGATGGGAGACTTGACATTCTTTCTTGGACTACAAATAAAGCAAAAGAAAGATGGCATATTTATTTGTCAGAGTAAATATGTTAGAGATTTATTAAAGAAGTACAATATGGATCAAAGTAAAGAAGTTAATACACCTATGAGTACAACACTAAGTTTGGACCAAGATATAAATGGTAAGAGTGTTGATCAAAAGACATATAGAGGTATGATTGGTTCATTATTGTATTTAACTGCTAGTCGTCCTGATATCATGTTTAGTGTTTGCTTATGTGCTCGTTTTCAAGCTAACCCAAAAGAATCTCACTTAACAGCAGTTAAGAGAATCTTTAGATATTTACATGGGACTAAAGACTTTGGTCTATGGTACCCTAGTTGTGGAAATTTTGGTTTGGTAGGTTTTTCAGATGCGGATTATGCTGGATATAAAGTTGATAGAAAAAGCACCTCAGGATCGTGTCAGTTCTTAGGAAATTCATTGATCTCTTGGTATTCTAAAAAGCAAAATTCAGTTGCTTTATCTACAGCTGAAGCTGAATATATAGCTGCTGGTGCATGTTGCTCTCAAATACTATGGATTGCTCAACAACTTAGAGATCTTGGAATTGATCTCAAGGGCATACCAATAAAATGCGATAATACAAGTGGTATTTGTATTACAAAGAATCCAGTACAACATTCTCGAACAAAACACATTGAGGTACGTCACCATTTTATAAGGGATCATGTTGAAAAAGGTAACATTTCTTTATCTTTTATATCTACTGAAAATCAATTAGCGGATATATTTACAAAACCTTTAAGTGCTGATCGTTTTGCTCATATACGTATGGAACTTGGCATGTTAAATGATCTTGCATGAATTAAGGGGGAGATAATGATAAAGGTATAACACAATAAAAATAAAAGGATTGAGACGTTATTTGTTAAATTAATTCTTGGCATGAATTTAGGGGGAGTATTATATGTTTGCATGAACGATAGATGATTTACGTGTGTGTTTATGCATGTGTTTAAGAATTGAAAATTAATTTCAATTTCTTAAAAAAAAATTATTTGTTATATGAAATGGGATTTATAATTAAATACCTTTAATTAATAAGGGATATTTAATTATTTTTAAAAGCAAAATTATTTGTTTAAAATATTATTGGACATCAACAATATATTGCAATTATGATATTTTTATTTGTAAAAACAAATTAATCTCTTTATTTTAGGACTTTCCCTGTTTTTTTTTGATAAAAGTCAAAAAGGGGGAGAGGTGTAATATTTATTTTGGCATATTTCTGTCTGTTGTTATGACCGTTTGCATTTGCATGTTCATGTTTGCATGTTCATTAAAATGCATTGATACTTGATTTGCTTATTACTGTATTATGTCAAAGATAATTGTATATGTTTTGCATGTTCTGATTTTTGATTATTTGCATAGATGATCTGATTATCATATTGCTAGATGATTAGTCATATTCTCATGATTATAATATTTGCTAATCATAAATGAAATCTGAAAAGTTTTGATGTGATGTTTCACTATAGTAATGATGATTGATTATATTTGCATGTAACTTAATTGGATACTTATTTGCATGTTTGAATGATGATCTTAATAGTTTAGGAAGTGTAGTATTCACTGAAATCCTGTTGAACATATAAATTGATATTAAAATCTTAAGAACTTATTATCATGTTTTACAATCTATATAAGCTGAGAAATATGATTTAAGTAAATATGATTTTGACTTTCATCAAGGGGGAGATTGAAGACTCAACTCTCTTAAGTATTAAGGGGAGGTTGAAGACTTAATTCTCTTTGATGATGATAATTCAAAACACATATTAGTCAAACAAATAAATTAAGTAATTACATTTAGTTGTTTAAGTTAAACTAAAATCATATTTGATATGTTTGATGATTGATAATATGTTTAAGTTCAAAGACGCTAGGATGGGCTTAATTTAACTTAAGTTTATTTTAAGATTGTTTTTTAATCTTGAAAGTCGTTTCAAAGTCTTGAAGCAATTGACGAGTTTTATTAAAGTTGATATTGTAATTATATTTGTAATATCTTTACAAGTAAATATTTCTTTAGTTATATTTGAAATATTTTAATAGGTCAAGGTTCATTAAAATTAACATTGGATATTATTTGAATAAAGTTTGAATATTTTGATATACGTTGGTAATTAACGTTTAAATACTTTATATTTTAAACTTGGATTTAAATATGTGATTAAAATTATTTGGTGATTAAATATAGTACAAGGTACACATGTTTGGTTATTAATTGTACACGGCTATATTTAAGCAAAGATCTAGATTTACTATTTTATGGATGAGATTTAATTTATGCTAAAAATAGTAAATAGCGATCCTAAAAAATAGGATCTAATTTAAATGGTTATTTAAATGTTGATAAATCTGGTTTATACTTATTATTCATTATCTTGTGTAAGTACTAACGTGGCAGCACAGCATTGGACAATTATAAATACATTGACGAAATTATTACAAGCTGTCAGTACACGTCAGTTTTGAAGATAACATCAAGGTCTTGAAGTAAGGCGCTGTATGACCAGGTCAACGAAGATTATAACGGAAAGGAGCCTATTGTTTTTAAACCTAAGTGGAGGCGTAGCACTATAAATAGAGGGCATCCTTTCAGAACTAAGAAGACACACGACATACACTTACAACATACATCTTGTGCTTCATTTGCTTTCTCTATTCTTGCGATTTGTTCTAAGTGTTGTAATTTCCATTTTGATCATTCTTAGTTTATTTAACTCCTGCATTTTGTAATAGGCTTTAAAGTTCAAAGGAGTTAAAATTAGATTTATACGCCAAACTTAAGAATACTTTTTAAAGTGTTCAATTAGATTAAATCTCTATTGTGAGATTTGGGATTTTGCTTTTATTAAAGGGACTTGTAATACGGTTCTTCAAGGGGAAGAACTTGGTGAGAGGAGATAGTGAGATCTTCTTTGTATTCGAGTCGGATTAATAAAAGGCGTTGAAATCCTACGGGTTGATAGAGAACCCATAGGCGGGGAGTAGGTTGGTTAGAACCGAACCTCGTTAACATATCGTGTGTTATATTCTTTAAGTTTATTTTTTCCGCACATACGCTATTGTTTACGAATTAGACTCAAAGCTGTTTCAGAAAACAGTTTTGACAAGACTCCTCAAACTCTTGAGACAACTACCAGAAAATTTTAAAAGCCCAAACTCTCTATTCACCCCCCCCCCCCCCCCCCCCCTCTAGAGAGTTCTTAACCACCTATTAACCTTCAATTGGTGTCAGAGCTAAGTTACACATAAAAAGATTGACATCTTGTGATGGATCCAATAGGTGAAGGGTTATTTGCTCAAGGTCGTTCGTGTTCAAGACCACCATTGTTTTGCGGTACAAATTTCTCACATTGGAAAACCTTGATGAAAATGTTTGTGATAGATCAAGATATGGAACTTTGGGAAATCATAACTAAAGGACCTAAGATACCCATGAAAAAGGATGTTCATGGAAATGATGTTATAAAATCTGAATCCGAGTATTCACAAACAGATTTGGAATGGGTTTCCAAAAATTATAGGGCAATGAATCAATTATGTTGTGCTCTTAATGGTACTGAGTTCAATCGAGTTTCTTCATGTACAAGTGCTAAAGAAATATGGGACAAGTTGGTTGTGACATACGAAGGAACAAGTCAAGTGAAGGAAACGAAGATCAACATCCTCATGCATCAATACGAAATGTTTAAAATGAAAAAGGATGAGAATATCAATGAAATGTTTACTCGTTTTACGTTGATTACTAACAGTTTGAATTCTCTTGGCAAAACTTTTACTAATGCAGAAAAAGTCCAGAAGGTCTTAAGATGTCTTCCAAGATCTAAATGGGGACCAAAGGTAACCGCCATAGAGGAAGCTCAAGACTTGAGAGTTCTATCGCTTGATGATCTCCTTGGAAAACTCACAACTCATGAACTTACCCTACATGATGATGGAGAAAATGATGTAATACCTTCCATGAAAAATCTTGCACTAAAGGCAAAGAAACATCATGAATCTTCAAGCGAAAATGAAGAAAGCGACGATGAAGAAGATCCATTTGCATTGATCTCAAAAGGTCTTGAAAGAATTATGAAAATGCGAAAAAGATTTAAGAAATTTAAATCAAGAAGTAAAGGTAAGTCTTCTAACTCTAGTTCAAATTTTAAGACTAACAAACTTGCTTGCTTTGAGTGTGGTTCTACAGAACATCTCGTAAAGGATTGTCCAAAGAAGAAAAAGGAATCCTACAAGAAGAACAAAAAGAACAAACAAGCAATGGTTGCAACTTGGAGTGATTCTGAAGAAACATCCGAATCTGAAACTGAAGATGGACAAGCTCATGTATGTCTTATGGCTAATGATAATGATGATGACTTAGATCAAAATCACAAAGAGGTACGTGAATATCTTTACACATGCACTAAAGATGAATTAGTTACAACACTCCTTAATATGTTTCAAATTGAGAAAATATTAAGAGATGAAAAGGACACCTTAGAAGATAGAATTCGACATTATGCTAAAGGCTGTGAAGAAATCATAAATAAAAATAATTCGTTAAATGCTGAAAAATCAAATCTTGAAAAGACTGTCAAGGTCTTGAAAGAACAGAATCTCAGCCAAACTAAACAGCTCATTGATCTTAAGAATGAGAACAATGATCTTGAAGCCAGGATCAAAACCTTGAAAAATGAGTCTGAGAAAAATCTACAAGCATTAAACAAGCTTAACGAATCTGAATCCAAATTCACTAAAATGCTTACACTACAAAAACCTACTAGTGATAAACGTGGTATTGGTTATAATCATGTTGCACCTAACTATAAGAGTAAAACCACATTTGTGAAAAGTTCATATAAACATAAACGTACACCTACTTGCACCTTTTGTTGCAAAGGAGGACATATGAGATTTGCATGTCCTTACAAACGTAAGGATAAACACATAATCAAGAATTCCTTTCCATTTGAATTACGAGGACAGATTAAGCAAATATGGGTTCCTAAAGGGACAAGACCACCCAACATGGTCTATCCCGAATATGATTCCAAATTTGTCACTTGGATAGCCAAGTAAGGTTGAGAAAGGTTATTTTCTTTTGTTTTGTAGGATAAGCAAAGATGGATTTTAGATAGTGGCTGCTCGAGACATATGAGTGGAAAAAGCTCTTTATTTTCTGAAATTAAAGAAAAGTGTAGTGGCTCAATCACCTTAGGAGATAAAGGTAAATGCAAAATTGTAGGCGTTGGTAAAATTGGTAAGAATCCATCTAAAACCATTGATAATGTTTATTTAGTTGACGGTTTAAAATTTAATTTGCTAAGTGTGTCTCAATTATGTGATAAA
>NC_080059.1:12591186-12611186 GCF_026212465.1 Amaranthus tricolor | reverse complement strand
TCGAATACAAAGAAGATCTCACTATCTCCTCTCACCAAGTTCTTCCCCTTGAAGAACCGTATTACAAGTCCCTTTAATAAAAGCAAAATCCCAAATCTCACAATAGAGATTTAATCTAATTGAACACTTTAAAAAGTATTCTTAAGTTTGGCGTATAAATCTAATTTTAACTCCTTTGAACTTTAAAGCCTATTACAAAATGCAGGAGTTAAATAAACTAAGAATGATCAAAATGAAAATTACAACACTTAGAACAAATCGCAAGAATAGAGAAAGCAAATGAAGCACAAGATGTATGTTGTAAGTGTATGTCGTGTATCTTCTTAGTTCTGAAAGGATGCCCTCTATTTATAGTGCTACGCCTCCACTTAGGTTTAAAAACAATAGGCTCCTTTCCGTTATAATCTTCGTTGACCTGGTCATACAGCGCCTTACTTCAAGACCTTGATGTTATCTTCAAAACTGACGTGTACTGACAGCTTGTAATAATTTCGTCAATGTATTTATAATTGTCCAATGCTGTGCTGCCACGTTAGTACTTACACAAGATAATGAATAATAAGTATAAACCAGATTTATCAACATTTAAATAACCATTTAAATTAGATCCTATTTTTTAGGATCGCTATTTACTATTTTTAGCATAAATTAAATCTCATCCATAAAATAGTAAATCTAGATCTTTGCTTAAATATAGCCGTGTACAATTAATAACCAAACATGTGTACCTTGTACTATATTTAATCACCAAATAATTTTAATCACATATTTAAATCCAAGTTTAAAATATAAAGTATTTAAACGTTAATTACCAACGTATATCAAAATATTCAAACTTTATTCAAATAATATCCAATGTTAATTTTAATGAACCTTGACCTATTAAAATATTTCAAATATAACTAAAGAAATATTTACTTGTAAAGATATTACAAATATAATTACAATATCAACTTTAATAAAACTCGTCAATTGCTTCAAGACTTTGAAACGACTTTCAAGATTAAAAAACAATCTTAAGATAAACTTAAGTTAATTAAGCCCATCCTAGCGTCTTTGAACTTAAACATATTATCAATCATCAAACATATCAAATATGATTTTAGTTTAACTTAAACAACTAAATGTAATTACTTAATTTATTTGTTTGACTAATATGTGTTTTGAATTATCATCATCAAAGAGAATTAAGTCTTCAACCTCCCCTTAATACTTAAGAGAGTTGAGTCTTCAATCTCCCCCTTGATGAAAGTCAAAACCATATTTACTTAAATCATATTTCTCAGCTTATATAGATTGTAAAACATGATAATAAGTTCTTAAGATTTTAATATCAATTTATATGTTCAACAGGATTTCAGTGAATACTACACTTCCAAACTATTATGATCATCATTCAAACATGCAAATAAGTATCCAATTAAGTTACATGCAAATATAATCAATCATCATTACTATAGTGAAACATCACATCAAAACTTTTCAGATTTCATTTATGATTAGCAAATATTATAATCATGAGAATATGACTAATCATCTAGCAATATGATAATCAGATCATCTATGCAAATAATCAAAAATCAGAACATGCAAAACATATACAATTATCTTTGACATAATACAGTAATAAGCAAATCAAGTATCAATGCATTTTAATGAACATGCAAACATGAACATGCAAATGCAAACGGTCATAACAAACGGTCATAACAACAGACAGAAATATGCCAAAATAAATATTACACCTCTCCCCCTTTTTGACTTTTATCAAAAAGAAACAGGGAAAGTCCTAAAATAAAGAGATTAATTTGTTTTTACAAATAAAAATATCATAATTGCAATATATTGTTGATGTCCAATAATATTTTAAACAAATAATTTTGCTTTTAAAAATAATTAAATATCCCTTATTAATTAAAGGTATTTAATTATAAATCCCATTTCATATAACAAATAATTTTTTTAAGAAATTGAAATTAATTTTCAATTCTTAAACACATGCATAAACACACACGTAAATCATCTATCGTTCATGCAAACATATAATACTCCCCCTAAATTCATGCCAAGAATTAATTTAACAAATAACGTCTCAATCCTTTTATTTTTATTGTGTTATACCTTTATCATTATCTCCCCCTTAATTCATGCAAGATCATTTAACATGCCAAGTTCCATACGTATATGAGCAAAACGATCAGCACTTAAAGGTTTTGTAAATATATCCGCTAATTGATTTTCAGTAGATATAAAAGATAAAGAAATGTTACCTTTTTCAACATGATCCCTTATAAAATGGTGACGTACCTCAATGTGTTTTGTTCGAGAATGTTGTACTGGATTCTTTGAAATACAAATAGCACTTGTATTATCGCATTTTATTGGTATGCCCTTGAGATCAATTCCAAGATCTCTAAGTTGTTGAGCAATCCATAGTATTTGAGAGCAACATGCACCAGCAGCTATATATTCAGCTTCAGCTGTAGATAAAGCAACTGAATTTTGCTTTTTAGAATACCAAGAGATCAATGAATTTCCTAAGAATTGACACGATCCTGAGGTGCTTTTTCTATCAACCTTGTATCCAGCATAATCCGCATCTGAAAAACCTACCAAACCAAAATTTCCACAACTAGGGTACCATAGACCAAAGTCTTTAGTCCCATGTAAATATCTAAAGATTCTCTTAACTGCTGTTAAGTGAGATTCTTTTGGGTTAGCTTGAAAACGAGCACATAAGCAAACACTAAACATGATATCAGGACGACTAGCAGTTAAATACAATAATGAACCAATCATACCTCTATATGTCTTTTGATCAACACTCTTACCATTTATATCTTGGTCCAAACTTAGTGTTGTACTCATAGGTGTATTAACTTCTTTACTTTGATCCATATTGTACTTCTTTAATAAATCTCTAACATATTTACTCTGACAAATAAATATGCCATCTTTCTTTTGCTTTATTTGTAGTCCAAGAAAGAATGTCAAGTCTCCCATCATGCTCATTTCAAACTCTTTGCACATAATCTCAGAAAATTCCTTGCACAAAGAATCATTAGTAGCTCCAAACAATATATCATCAACATATACTTGAACAACTAAAATATCTTTTCCTTTAGTTTTAATGAAAAGAGTTTTATCAATTTTACCTCGTTGAAATTCATTTTCAAGTAGATGTGAGCTAAATCTGTCATACCAAGCTCTTGGAGCTTGTTTCAAGCCATATAACGCTTTATTTAGTTTGAACACATGATTAGGTAGATCAGAATTTTCAAAGCCGGGTGGTTGTTTAACATATACTTCCTCTTGCAAGTATCCATTTAAGAATGCACATTTAACATCCATTTGATATAGTTTAATATTCATGTATGAAGCAAAAGCAAGCATAATACGGATAGATTCTAACCTAGCAACTGGTGCGAACGTCTCATCATAATCTATACCTTCTTCTTGATTATATCCTTGAGCTACCAGTCTTGCTTTATTTCTTACAATATCTCCATCCTCATTAAGTTTATTACGAAAGACCCATTTAGTTCCAATAATAGTACGATCTTGAGGTCTTTCAACTAGATCCCAAACTTTGTTCCTTTCGAATTCATTTAACTCATTTTGCATTGCAATGACCCACTCTGGTTCTTGTAATGCTTCTTTAACATCTTTAGGTTCTTCAAGAGAAACAAAAGCAGAAAATGCACATAGATTTTTAAGAGAAGATCTAGTTTGTGTACCTTTGTTTGGATCACTTATGATGTTCTCTGGAGGATGTTGATATGATTTTCTAGTTCTTCTTCGTAGTATGGATGGTGTATATTCATTCAAAGAACTTGTACTTACTTCGTCTGAGGAATTTCTAATTGGTGTACCCAAAACAGTATGTTCAGGAACTATCTCAAGATCTTGAGGTTGGGTCTCAAGATCAGACTGTGAGTCTTCAATGTTAACAACCTGTTTTCCTTCATCCTCAATACTTTGTATGGTATCCTGCATGTTAATCTTTTTAACTGCCGTAGCACTTTTATTATCCAGTTCATCATCACTTAACACATCAAAATGCTTATTAAGGTTTAACTCTTTAAACTCATCATTTGATGGTTCAATTTCAGATTCATCAAAAACAACATGTATACTTTCTTCAACAATACCCGTACGTTTGTTTAGAACTCGATAAGCCTTGCTATTAAGCGAGTATCCAAGAAATGTACCTTCATCACTTCTAGCATCAAATTTTCCCAAATTATCTTTACCATTATTATGAATAAAACATTTGCAACCAAATGGTCTAAAGTATGCTATATTCGGTTTTCTTCCTTTGAATAACTCATAAGGAGTTTTCTTAAGTATGGGTCTTATAAGGCATCTATTTAGGACATAATTAGCTGTGTTAACAGCTTCAGCCCAATAGTGTTTAGCTAATCCATTTTCAATAAGCATTGTTCTTGCCATTTCTTCTAATGTTCGATTTTTCCTTTCAACTACACCGTTTTGTTGGGGTGTCCTAGGAGCTGAAAAGTTATGGGTTATACCATATTTTTCACAAAAGGAGTCAAAGCCTAGTTGATCAAACTCTCTCCCATGGTCACTTCTAACCGAGACTATTGGAAGGTTTAGTTGAGTTTGCATCTCTTTACAACGTCTTGAGAACGGTTTCAAGGCTTCACTTTTATCCTTTAGAAAATCAACCCACGTAAATCTAGAATAATCATCAACTATAACTAAGATATAAGATTTACCTCTTATGCTCCGTACACGCATTGGTCCACATAAATCAATATGTAAGAGCTCACATGGTCTAGATGTACTTACCATTTTCTTCGGTTTAAATGAACTTCTTACATGTTTACCTTTAATGCATGCGTCACAAATAGAACTTTGTTTATAGTCAAGAGCTGGAAGTCCCTTAACTAAATCTTTACTTACCAACTTTTGCATGGTGTGAGTATTAATATGGCCAAGACGTCTATGCCAAAGTTTTGGATTATCTGTAATAGCTTTCAAACACTTGAAATTCTGCACTTCAATTTCGTTAGTATTCAAAGCATAAACATTATCATTTCTAAGAGCAGTAATGAGAGTATCTCCGGTTTTAGGATTTTTAACAATACATTTTTCTTTATCAAAAATCACTTCATTTCCTTTATCACATAATTGAGACACACTTAGCAAATTAAATTTTAAACCGTCAACTAAATAAACATTATCAATGGTTTTAGATGGATTCTTACCAATTTTACCAACGCCTACAATTTTGCATTTACCTTTATCTCCTAAGGTGATTGAGCCACTACACTTTTCTTTAATTTCAGAAAATAAAGAGCTTTTTCCACTCATATGTCTCGAGCAGCCACTATCTAAAATCCATCTTTGCTTATCCTACAAAACAAAAGAAAATTACCTTTCTCAACCTTACTTGGCTATCCAAGTGACAAATTTGGAATCATATTCGGGATAGACCATGTTGGGTGGTCTTGTCCCTTTAGGAACCCATATTTGCTTAATCTGTCCTCGTAATTCAAATGGAAAGGAATTCTTGATTATGTGATTATCCTTACGTTTGTAAGGACATGCAAATCTCATATGTCCTCCTTTGCAACAAAAGGTGCAAGTAGGTGTACGTTTATGTTTATATGAACTTTTCACAAATGTGGTTTTACTCTTATAGTTAGGTGCAACATGATTATAACCAATACCACGTTTATCACTAGTAGGTTTTTGTAGTGTAAGCATTTTAGTGAATTTGGATTCAGATTCGTTAAGCTTGTTTAATGCTTGTAGATTTTTCTCAGACTCATTTTTCAAGGTTTTGATCCTGGCTTCAAGATCATTGTTCTCATTCTTAAGATCAATGAGCTGTTTAGTTTGGCTGAGATTCTGTTCTTTCAAGACCTTGACAGTCTTTTCAAGATTTGATTTTTCAGCCTTTAACGAATTATTTTTATTTATGATTTCTTCACAGCCTTTAGCATAATGTCGAATTCTATCTTCTAAGGTGTCCTTTTCATCTCTTAATATTTTCTCAATTTGAAACATATTAAGGAGTGTTGTAACTAATTCATCTTTAGTGCATGTGTAAAGATATTCACGTACCTCTTTGTGATTTTGATCTAAGTCAACATCATTATCATTAGCCATAAGACATACATGAGCTTGTCCATCTTCAGTTTCAGATTCGGATGTTTCTTCAGAATCACTCCAAGTTGCAACCATTGCTTGTTTGTTCTTTTTGTTCTTCTTGTAGGATTCCTTTTTCTTCTTTGGACAATCCTTTACGAGATGTTCTGTAGAACCACACTCAAAGCAAGCAAGTTTGTTAGTCTTAAAATTTGAACTAGAGTTAGAAGACTTACCTTTACTTCTTGATTTAAATTTCTTAAATCTTTTTCGCATTTTCATAATTCTTTCAAGACCTTTTGAGATCAATGCAAATGGATCTTCTTCATCGTCGCTTTCTTCATTTTCGCTTGAAAATTCATGATGTTTCTTTGCCTTTAGTGCAAGATTTTTCATGGAAGGTATTACATCATTTTCTCCATCATCATGTAGGGTAAGTTCATGAGTTGTGAGTTTTCCAAGGAGATCATCAAGCGATAGAACTCTCAAGTCTTGAGCTTCCTCTATGGCGGTTACCTTTGGTCCCCATTTAGATCTTGGAAGACATCTTAAGACCTTCTGGACTTTTTCTGCATTAGTAAAAGTTTTGCCAAGAGAATTCAAACTGTTAGTAATCAACGTAAAACGAGTAAACATTTCATTGATATTCTCATCCTTTTTCATTTTAAACATTTCGTATTGATGCATAAGGATGTTGATCTTCGTTTCCTTCACTTGACTTGTTCCTTCGTATGTCACAACCAACTTGTCCCATATTTCTTTAGCACTTGTACATGAAGAAACTCGATTGAACTCAGTACCATTAAGAGCACAACATAATTGATTCATTGCCCTATAATTTTTGGAAACCCATTCCAAATCTGTTTGTGAATACTCGGATTCAGATTTTATAACATCATTTCCATGAACATCCTTTTTCATGGGTATCTTAGGTCCTTTAGTTATGATTTCCCAAAGTTCCATATCTTGATCTATCACAAACATTTTCATCAAGGTTTTCCAATGTGAGAAATTTGTACCGCAAAACAATGGTGGTCTTGAACACGAACGACCTTGAGCAAACAACCCTTCACCTATTGGATCCATCACAAGATGTCAATCTTTTTATGTGAAACTTAGCTCTGATACCAATTGAAGGTTAATAGGTGGTTAAGAACTCTCTAAAGGGGGGGGGGTGAATAGAGAGTTTGGGCTTTTGAAATTTTCTGGTAGTTGTCTCAAGAGTTTGAGGAGTCTTGTCAAAACTGTTTTCTGAAACAGCTTTGAGTCTAATTCGTAAACAATAGCGTATGTGCGGAAAAAATAAACTTAAAGAATATAACACACGATATGTTAACGAGGTTCGGTTCTAACCAACCTACTCCCCGCCTATGGGTTCTCTATCAACCCGTAGGATTTCAACGCCTTTTATTAATCCGACTCGAATACAAAGAAGATCTCACTATCTCCTCTCACCAAGTTCTTCCCCTTGAAGAACCGTATTACAAGTCCCTTTAATAAAAGCAAAATCCCAAATCTCACAATAGAGATTTAATCTAATTGAACACTTTAAAAAGTATTCTTAAGTTTGGCGTATAAATCTAATTTTAACTCCTTTGAACTTTAAAGCCTATTACAAAATGCAGGAGTTAAATAAACTAAGAATGATCAAAATGGAAATTACAACACTTAGAACAAATCGCAAGAAGAAAGAAAGCAAATGAAGCACAAGATGTATGTTGTAAGTGTATGTCGTGTGTCTTCTTAGTTCTGAAAGGATGCCCTCTATTTATAGTGCTACGCCTCCACTTAGGTTTAAAAACAATAGGCTCCTTTCCGTTATAATCTTCGTTGACCTGGTCATACAGCGCCTTACTTCAAGACCTTGATGTTATCTTCAAAACTGACATGTACTGACAGCTTGTAATAATTTCGTCAATGTATTTGAAATTGTCCAATACTTTGCTGCCACGTTAGTACTTACACAAGATAATGAATAATAAGTATAAACCAGATTTATCAACATTTAAATAACCATTTAAATTAGATCCTATTTTTTAGGATCGCTATTTACTATTTTTAGCATAAATTAAATCTCATCCATAAAATAGTAAATCTAGATCTTTGCTTAAATATAGCCGTGTACAATTAATAACCAAACATGTGTACCTTGTACTATATTTAATCACCAAATAATTTTAATCACACATATTTAAATCCAAGTTTAAATATAAAGTATTTAAACGTTAATTACCAACGTATATCAAAATATTCAAACTTTATTCAAATAATATCCAATGTTAATTTTAATGAACCTTGACCTATTAAAATATTTCAAATATAATTTTAAGGAACATTGACCTATAAAAATATTTCAAATATAATTACGAAACTAACCTGATCGTAATTGTAATTTATTTCAAGACTTTGAAATATATTTCAGAACTTATAAAATCAACTTTAAAATAATCCTAAGTTCTTTAAGCATATCCCATCGACTTCTAACTTAAATATAAATCGAATATATATCAAATATGATTTTAAACTTACTTAAACAATTAAATGTAATTACTTAATTTATTTGTTTGACTAATATGTGTTTTGAATTATCATCATCAAAGAGAATTAAGTCTTCAACCTCCCCTTAATACTTAAGAGAGTTGAGTCTTCAATCTCCCCCTTGATGAAAGTCAAAACCATATTTACTTAAATCATATTTCTCAGCTTATATAGATTGTAAAACATGATAACAAGTTCTTAAGATTTTAATATCAATTAATATGTTCAACAGGATATCAGTGAATACTACACTTCTAAACTATTATGATCATCATTCAAACATGCAAATAAGTATCCAATTAAGTTACATGCAAATATAATCAATCATCATTACTATAGTGAAACATCACATCAAAACTTTTCAGATTTCATTTATGATTAGCAAATATTATAATCATGATCATCTAGCAATATGATAATCAGATCATTTATGCAAATAATCAAAAATCAGAACAAGTATCAAGTATCAATGCATTTCAAGAACATATTAATATTAAAAACATATTATTCAAGAACATATTAAAAACATATTATATGCAAGGATGAACATGCAAACATGAACATGAAAATGCAAACGGAAACATGAACATGC
This sequence comes from Amaranthus tricolor, assembly GCF_026212465.1. NCBI lineage: Eukaryota > Viridiplantae > Streptophyta > Magnoliopsida > Caryophyllales > Amaranthaceae > Amaranthus > Amaranthus tricolor. The sequence goes on along the minus strand of NC_080059.1, from coordinate 12,601,939 downwards.
AAATGCAAACGGTCATAACAACAGACAGAAATATGCCAAAATAAATATTACACCTCTCCCCCTTTTTGACTTTTATCAAAAAGAAACAGGGAAAGTCCTAAAATGTTGGGATTTGTTTTCAAAAGAAACTGTTTGCAAACCAAAAAAAATATTGTTCATCAATACATCATACGATTACTTCCTGGACCTCCTCTTCCGCTTCTTGGAAGGAGCAGACTTTCCAGTAGTAACCTTGTCATCATCATTCATAAGAACTGGTTGAACCTCCTCATCAACAACACCTACATCCTGCGGGTCACACGGCTTCTCATCATTCTGCCTCTCCTCTTCTCTCTGTTCTCCTGCATCCTCCATCACCTCCTCCTTTGTTGGCATAGCAGCAGCATCATCAGGAACCTCTTCCTCCACAACCACATCCTCTACTACCATACCTTTCATTTCTTTCATAAAGGTGTCCAACATAGAAGTTAGGATAGACACTTTATCATCTAAAATCAGTAGGGAAGATTTAATTTCGCCAACCTCCAAGTCAAGAGACTGGAGTCGAGAAAGTGTAGTGTGTGTTTGGATATGAGGTTCAAGACGAGTCAAACGCTTGCCATGGATCTTTTGTAGATCCTCCTTATCAGCAGTAGATAAATTTGAGTATAACTCATATTTATGATTAACTTTAAAGATTCCCAGAGAAGGGAGGATTTCGCTAGACAAAGAGATTGGACCAGAGCAATCCACTTCCTCTTCATCAGAGAGCAGATTGAAGTGATCGAAGATCAATGTCAAGAGATTAGCAAAAGGAAGAGCACAATTACGAGTTTGCGAACAGCAAAAACGCATTGTAGAAAAGATAATAGAAGAGAAATCAATATTTTTCATGGAAGCAATTTTCCACATTAAAATAAAATGAGAATCCGTGACCAGTTCACAAGAAGAGTTTCTTGAAAAAACGGTTCTAACAAGGATGTAGTGTAGCAGTTTACCATTTAAATTCAAAGCGTTGTGGGTTAACTGTTTAGTGGAAGAAAAATCAGCACAAGATTCAAGCAGAAACATATCTCTAGCATCTTGTAATGCTATAATATTAGGGGTTTGATCATCAGTTTTGTGAGAAAACTCAAAAATATCATTCATTAGGGTTTTTGAAATTAAAATCTCTTGACCCTTTATAAAACTCCTTAAAATCTGTTCCCCATTTTCAAACCGTGTGGACAAATTTGAATAGAAAAATTTCACAAGACAAGGATAGGTCTTAGAACCAGGATTCAAGAGTTTACCTGGCGTAGATTGGATGAAAGATGAGATGATTTCAAAATCCTCGAAAAGAAAGAAGTTATAATCAAGAATATCAACATAAGACAAAGATTTTTGTCTAAAAAGATCAGCCCAACGTCCATATGCTGTGTGATTTTCAAACCAGATCCTAGGAATATCACTAGTGTGTAATGGTGAAGAAATTGGTGAAACTGGTTCAGCAATGGGTGTTCTTGAAGATTCACCCTTCACAGGTTTGGGAGAAGATTTACTTAATCTTTTCTTGGGTGCCATGAAGAGGATTTGAAAAGATTTTCAGAGGAGAGTAAAAGGGACGGTTAGGAATGGAAAATCAGAAAAAGATATGGTGAGTGAATGAGGAAGGCAAGAGGTTGTACTATCCCTTTATAGCCGTCTAGTACAATGCACTTGTACTTCCTAATGGATTGATTTGACAACTCAAAGAATTCAAAAGGGTAATTGGAAATCAACCGGTTTTGTGTAATCATGATGAACAAAAAATGATGCATTTTTGTGTTTACACGTAAATCATCTATCGTTCATGCAAACATATAATACTCCCCCTAAATTCATGCCAAGAATTAATTTAACAAATAACGTCTCAATCCTTTTATTTTTATTTTGTTATACCTTTATCATTATCTCCCCCTTAATTCATGCAACATCATTTAACATGCCAAGTTCCATACGTATATGAGCAAAACGATCAGCACTTAAAGGTTTTGTAAATATATCCGCTAATTGATTTTCAGTAGATATAAAAGATAAAGAAATGTTACCTTTTTCAATATGATCCCTTATAAAATGGTGACGTACCTCAATGTGTTTTGTTCGAGAATGTTGTACTGGATTCTTTGTAATACAAATAGCACTTGTATTATCGCATTTTATTGGTATGCCTTTGAGATCAATTCCAAGATCTCTAAGTTGTTGAGCGATCCATAGTATTTGAGAGCAACATGCACCAGCAGCTATATATTCAGCTTCAGCTGTAGATAAAGCAACTGAATTTTGCTTTTTAGAATACCAAGAGATCAATGAATTTCCTAAGAATTGACACGATCCTGAGGTGCTTTTTCTATCAACCTTGTATCCAGCATAATCCGCATCTGAAAAACCTACCAAACCAAAATTTCCACAACTAGGGTACCATAGACCAAAGTCTTTAGTCCCATGTAAATATCTAAAGATTCTCTTAACTGCTGTTAAGTGAGATTCTTTTGGGTTAGCTTGAAAACGAGCACATAAGCAAACACTAAACATGATATCAGGACGACTAGCAGTTAAATACAATAATGAACCAATCATACCTCTATATGTCTTTTGATCAACACTCTTACCATTTATATCTTGGTCCAAACTTAGTGTTGTACTCATAGGTGTATTAACTTCTTTACTTTGATCCATATTGTACTTCTTTAATAAATCTCTAACATATTTACTCTGACAAATAAATATGCCATCTTTCTTTTGCTTTATTTGTAGTCCAAGAAAGAATGTCAAGTCTCCCATCATGCTCATTTCAAACTCTTTGCACATAATCTCAGAAAATTCCTTGCACAAAGAATCATTAGTAGCTCCAAACAATATATCATCAACATATACTTGAACAACTAAAATATCTTTTCCTTTAGTTTTAATGAAAAGAGTTTTATCAATTTTACCTCGTTGAAATTCATTTTCAAGTAGATGTGAGCTAAATCTGTCATACCAAGCTCTTGGAGCTTGTTTCAAGCCATATAACGCTTTATTTAGTTTGAACACATGATTAGGTAGATCAGAATTTTCAAAGCCGGGTGGTTGTTTAACATATACTTCCTCTTGCAAGTATCCATTTAAGAATGCACATTTAACATCCATTTGATATAGTTTAATATTCATGTATGAAGCAAAAGCAAGCATAATACGGATAGATTCTAACCTAGCAACTGGTGCGAACGTCTCATCATAATCTATACCTTCTTCTTGATTATATCCTTGAGCTACCAGTCTTGCTTTATTTCTTACAATATCTCCATCCTCATTAAGTTTATTACGAAAGACCCATTTAGTTCCAATAATAGTACGATCTTGAGGTCTTTCAACTAGATCCCAAACTTTGTTCCTTTCGAATTCATTTAACTCATTTTGCATTGCAATGACCCACTCTGGTTCTTGTAATGCTTCTTTAACATCTTTAGGTTCTTCAAGAGAAACAAAAGCAGAAAATGCACATAGATTTTTAAGAGAAGATCTAGTTTGTGTACCTTTGTTTGGATCACTTATGATGTTCTCTGGAGGATGTTGATATGATTTTCTAGTTCTTCTTCGTAGTATGGATGGTGTATATTCATTCAAAGAACTTGTACTTACTTCGTCTGAGGAATTTCTAATTGGTGTACCCAAAACAGTATGTTCAGGAACTATCTCAAGATCTTGAGGTTGGGTCTCAAGATCAGACTGTGAGTCTTCAATGTTAACAACCTGTTTTCCTTCATCCTCAATACTTTGTATGGTATCCTGCATGTTAATCTTTTTAACTGCCGTAGCACTTTTATTATCCAGTTCATCATCACTTAACACATCAAAATGCTTATTAAGGTTTAACTCTTTAAACTCATCATTTGATGGTTCAATTTCAGATTCATCAAAAACAACATGTATACTTTCTTCAACAATACCCGTACGTTTGTTTAGAACTCGATAAGCCTTGCTATTAAGCGAGTATTCAAGAAATGTACCTTCATCACTTCTAGCATCAAATTTTCCCAAATTATCTTTACCATTATTATGAATAAAACATTTGCAACCAAATGGTCTAAAGTATGCTATATTCGGTTTTCTTCCTTTGAATAACTCATAAGGAGTTTTCTTAAGTATGGGTCTTATAAGGCATCTATTTAGGACATAATTAGCTGTGTTAACAGCTTCAGCCCAATAGTGTTTAGCTAATCCATTTTCAATAAGCATTGTTCTTGCCATTTCTTCTAATGTTCGATTTTTCCTTTCAACTACACCGTTTTGTTGGGGTGTCCTAGGAGCTGAAAAGTTATGGGTTATACCATATTTTTCACAAAAGGAGTCAAAGCCTAGTTGATCAAACTCTCTCCCATGGTCACTTCTAACCGAGACTATTGGAAGGTTTAGTTGAGTTTGCATCTCTTTACAACGTCTTGAGAACGGTTTCAAGGCTTCACTTTTATCCTTTAGAAAATCAACCCACGTAAATCTAGAATAATCATCAACTATAACTAAGATATAAGATTTACCTCTTATGCTCCGTACACGCATTGGTCCACATAAATCAATATGTAAGAGCTCACATGGTCTAGATGTACTTACCATTTTCTTCGGTTTAAATGAACTTCTTACATGTTTACCTTTAATGCATGCGTCACAAATAGAACTTTGTTTATAGTCAAGAGCTGGAAGTCCCTTAACTAAATCTTTACTTACCAACTTTTGCATGGTGTGAGTATTAATATGGCCAAGACGTCTATGCCAAAGTTTTGGATTATCTGTAATAGCTTTCAAACACTTGAAATTCTGCACTTCAATTTCGTTAGTATTCAAAGCATAAACATTATCATTTCTAAGAGCAGTAATGAGAGTATCTCCGGTTTTAGGATTTTTAACAATACATTTTTCTTTATCAAAAATCACTTCATTTCCTTTATCACATAATTGAGACACACTTAGCAAATTAAATTTTAAACCGTCAACTAAATAAACATTATCAATGGTTTTAGATGGATTCTTACCAATTTTACCAACGCCTACAATTTTGCATTTACCTTTATCTCCTAAGGTGATTGAGCCACTACACTTTTCTTTAATTTCAGAAAATAAAGAGCTTTTTCCACTCATATGTCTCGAGCAGCCACTATCTAAAATCCATCTTTGCTTATCCTACAAAACAAAAGAAAATTACCTTTCTCAACCTTACTTGGCTATCCAAGTGACAAATTTGGAATCATATTCGGGATAGACCATGTTGGGTGGTCTTGTCCCTTTAGGAACCCATATTTGCTTAATCTGTCCTCGTAATTCAAATGGAAAGGAATTCTTGATTATGTGATTATCCTTACGTTTGTAAGGACATGCAAATCTCATATGTCCTCCTTTGCAACAAAAGGTGCAAGTAGGTGTACGTTTATGTTTATATGAACTTTTCACAAATGTGGTTTTACTCTTATAGTTAGGTGCAACATGATTATAACCAATACCACGTTTATCACTAGTAGGTTTTTGTAGTGTAAGCATTTTAGTGAATTTGGATTCAGATTCGTTAAGCTTGTTTAATGCTTGTAGATTTTTCTCAGACTCATTTTTCAAGGTTTTGATCCTGGCTTCAAGATCATTGTTCTCATTCTTAAGATCAATGAGCTGTTTAGTTTGGCTGAGATTCTGTTCTTTCAAGACCTTGACAGTCTTTTCAAGATTTGATTTTTCAGCCTTTAACGAATTATTTTTATTTATGATTTCTTCACAGCCTTTAGCATAATGTCGAATTCTATCTTCTAAGGTGTCCTTTTCATCTCTTAATATTTTCTCAATTTGAAACATATTAAGGAGTGTTGTAACTAATTCATCTTTAGTGCATGTGTAAAGATATTCACGTACCTCTTTGTGATTTTGATCTAAGTCAACATCATTATCATTAGCCATAAGACATACATGAGCTTGTCCATCTTCAGTTTCAGATTCGGATGTTTCTTCAGAATCACTCCAAGTTGCAACCATTGCTTGTTTGTTCTTTTTGTTCTTCTTGTAGGATTCCTTTTTCTTCTTTGGACAATCCTTTACGAGATGTTCTGTAGAACCACACTCAAAGCAAGCAAGTTTGTTAGTCTTAAAATTTGAACTAGAGTTAGAAGACTTACCTTTACTTCTTGATTTAAATTTCTTAAATCTTTTTCGCATTTTCATAATTCTTTCAAGACCTTTTGAGATCAATGCAAATGGATCTTCTTCATCGTCGCTTTCTTCATTTTCGCTTGAAGATTCATGATGTTTCTTTGCCTTTAGTGCAAGATTTTTCATGGAAGGTATTACATCATTTTCTCCATCATCATGTAGGGTAAGTTCATGAGTTGTGAGTTTTCCAAGGAGATCATCAAGCGATAGAACTCTCAAGTCTTGAGCTTCCTCTATGGCGGTTACCTTTGGTCCCCATTTAGATCTTGGAAGACATCTTAAGACCTTCTGGACTTTTTCTGCATTAGTAAAAGTTTTGCCAAGAGAATTCAAACTGTTAGTAATCAACGTAAAACGAGTAAACATTTCATTGATATTCTCATCCTTTTTCATTTTAAACATTTCGTATTGATGCATGAGGATGTTGATCTTCGTTTCCTTCACTTGACTTGTTCCTTCGTATGTCACAACCAACTTGTCCCATATTTCTTTAGCACTTGTACATGAAGAAACTCGATTGAACTCAGTACCATTAAGAGCACAACATAATTGATTCATTGCCCTATAATTTTTGGAAACCCATTCCAAATCTGTTTGTGAATACTCGGATTCAGATTTTATAACATCATTTCCATGAACATCCTTTTTCATGGGTATCTTAGGTCCTTTAGTTATGATTTCCCAAAGTTCCATATCTTGATCTATCACAAACATTTTCATCAAGGTTTTCCAATGTGAGAAATTTGTACCGCAAAACAATGGTGGTCTTGAACACGAACGACCTTGAGCAAACAACCCTTCACCTATTGGATCCATCACAAGATGTCAATCTTTTTATGTGAAACTTAGCTCTGATACCAATTGAAGGTTAATAGGTGGTTAAGAACTCTCTAAAGGGGGGGGGTGAATAGAGAGTTTGGGCTTTTGAAATTTTCTGGTAGTTGTCTCAAGAGTTTGAGGAGTCTTGTCAAAACTGTTTTCTGAAACAGCTTTGAGTCTAATTCGTAAACAATAGCGTATGTGCGGAAAAAATAAACTTAAAGAATATAACACACGATATGTTAACGAGGTTCGGTTCTAACCAACCTACTCCCCGCCTATGGGTTCTCTATCAACCCGTAGGATTTCAACGCCTTTTATTAATCCGACTCGAATACAAAGAAGATCTCACTATCTCCTCTCACCAAGTTCTTCCCCTTGAAGAACCGTATTACAAGTCCCTTTAATAAAAGCAAAATCCCAAATCTCACAATAGAGATTTAATCTAATTGAACACTTTAAAAAGTATTCTTAAGTTTGGCGTATAAATCTAATTTTAACTCCTTTGAACTTTAAAGCCTATTACAAAATGCAGGAGTTAAATAAACTAAGAATGATCAAAATGGAAATTACAACACTTAGAACAAATCGCAAGAAGAAAGAAAGCAAATGAAGCACAAGATGTATGTTGTAAGTGTATGTCGTGTGTCTTCTTAGTTCTGAAAGGATGCCCTCTATTTATAGTGCTACGCCTCCACTTAGGTTTAAAAACAATAGGCTCCTTTCCGTTATAATCTTCGTTGACCTGGTCATACAGCGCCTTACTTCAAGACCTTGATGTTATCTTCAAAACTGACATGTACTGACAGCTTGTAATAATTTCGTCAATGTATTTGAAATTGTCCAATACTTTGCTGCCACGTTAGTACTTACACAAGATAATGAATAATAAGTATAAACCAGATTTATCAACATTTAAATAACCATTTAAATTAGATCCTATTTTTTAGGATCGCTATTTACTATTTTTAGCATAAATTAAATCTCATCCATAAAATAGTAAATCTAGATCTTTGCTTAAATATAGCCGTGTACAATTAATAACCAAACATGTGTACCTTGTACTATATTTAATCACCAAATAATTTTAATCACACATATTTAAATCCAAGTTTAAATATAAAGTATTTAAACGTTAATTACCAACGTATATCAAAATATTCAAACTTTATTCAAATAATATCCAATGTTAATTTTAATGAACCTTGACCTATTAAAATATTTCAAATATAATTTTAAGGAACATTGACCTATAAAAATATTTCAAATATAATTACGAAACTAACCTGATCGTAATTGTAATTTATTTCAAGACTTTGAAATATATTTCAGAACTTATAAAATCAACTTTAAAATAATCCTAAGTTCTTTAAGCATATCCCATCGACTTCTAACTTAAATATAAATCGAATATATATCAAATATGATTTTAAACTTACTTAAACAATTAAATGTAATTACTTAATTTATTTGTTTGACTAATATGTGTTTTGAATTATCATCATCAAAGAGAATTAAGTCTTCAACCTCCCCTTAATACTTAAGAGAGTTGAGTCTTCAATCTCCCCCTTGATGAAAGTCAAAACCATATTTACTTAAATCATATTTCTCAGCTTATATAGATTGTAAAACATGATAACAAGTTCTTAAGATTTTAATATCAATTAATATGTTCAACAGGATATCAGTGAATACTACACTTCTAAACTATTATGATCATCATTCAAACATGCAAATAAGTATCCAATTAAGTTACATGCAAATATAATCAATCATCATTACTATAGTGAAACATCACATCAAAACTTTTCAGATTTCATTTATGATTAGCAAATATTATAATCATGATCATCTAGCAATATGATAATCAGATCATTTATGCAAATAATCAAAAATCAGAACAAGTATCAAGTATCAATGCATTTCAAGAACATATTAATATTAAAAACATATTATTCAAGAACATATTAAAAACATATTATATGCAAGGATGAACATGCAAACATGAACATGAAAATGCAAACGGAAACATGAACATGCAAATGCAAACGGTCATAACAACAGACAGAAATATGCCAAAATAAATATTACACCTCTCCCCCTTTTTGACTTTTATCAAAAAGAAACAGGGAAAGTCCTAAAATGTTGGGATTTGTTTTCAAAAGAAACTGTTTGCAAACCAAAAAAAATATTGTTCATCAATACATCATACGATTACTTCCTGGACCTCCTCTTCCGCTTCTTGGAAGGAGCAGACTTTCCAGTAGTAACCTTGTCATCATCATTCATAAGAACTGGTTGAACCTCCTCATCAACAACACCTACATCCTGCGGGTCACACGGCTTCTCATCATTCTGCCTCTCCTCTTCTCTCTGTTCTCCTGCATCCTCCATCACCTCCTCCTTTGTTGGCATAGCAGCAGCATCATCAGGAACCTCTTCCTCCACAACCACATCCTCTACTACCATACCTTTCATTTCTTTCATAAAGGTGTCCAACATAGAAGTTAGGATAGACACTTTATCATCTAAAATCAGTAGGGAAGATTTAATTTCGCCAACCTCCAAGTCAAGAGACTGGAGTCGAGAAAGTGTAGTGTGTGTTTGGATATGAGGTTCAAGACGAGTCAAACGCTTGCCATGGATCTTTTGTAGATCCTCCTTATCAGCAGTAGATAAATTTGAGTATAACTCATATTTATGATTAACTTTAAAGATTCCCAGAGAAGGGAGGATTTCGCTAGACAAAGAGATTGGACCAGAGCAATCCACTTCCTCTTCATCAGAGAGCAGATTGAAGTGATCGAAGATCAATGTCAAGAGATTAGCAAAAGGAAGAGCACAATTACGAGTTTGCGAACAGCAAAAACGCATTGTAGAAAAGATAATAGAAGAGAAATCAATATTTTTCATGGAAGCAATTTTCCACATTAAAATAAGATGAGAATCCGTGACCAGTTCACAAGAAGAGTTTCTTGAAAAAACGGTTCTAACAAGGATGTAGTGTAGCAGTTTACCATTTAAATTCAAAGCGTTGTGGGTTAACTGTTTAGTGGAAGAAAAATCAGCACAAGATTCAAGCAGAAACATATCTCTAGCATCTTGTAATGCTATAATATTAGGGGTTTGATCATCAGTTTTGTGAGAAAACTCAAAAATATCATTCATTAGGGTTTTTGAAATTAAAATCTCTTGACCCTTTATAAAACTCCTTAAAATCTGTTCCCCATTTTCAAACCGTGTGGACAAATTTGAATAGAAAAATTTCACAAGACAAGGATAGGTCTTAGAACCAGGATTCAAGAGTTTACCTGGCGTAGATTGGATGAAAGATGAGATGATTTCAAAATCCTCGAAAAGAAAGAAGTTATAATCAAGAATATCAACATAAGACAAAGATTTTTGTCTAAAAAGATCAGCCCAACGTCCATATGCTGTGTGATTTTCAAACCAGATCCTAGGAATATCACTAGTGTGTAATGGTGAAGAAATTGGTGAAACTGGTTCAGCAATGGGTGTTCTTGAAGATTCACCCTTCACAGGTTTGGGAGAAGATTTACTTAATCTTTTCTTGGGTGCCATGAAGAGGATTTGAAAAGATTTTCAGAGGAGAGTAAAAGGGACGGTTAGGAATGGAAAATCAGAAAAAGATATGGTGAGTGAATGAGGAAGGCAAGAGGTTGTACTATCCCTTTATAGCCGTCTAGTACAATGCACTTGTACTTCCTAATGGATTGATTTGACAACTCAAAGAATTCAAAAGGGTAAT
>NC_080059.1:12574337-12579337 GCF_026212465.1 Amaranthus tricolor | reverse complement strand
TCCACTTCCTCTTCATCAGAGAGCAGATTGAAGTGATCGAAAATCAATGTCAAGAGATTAGCAAAAGGAAGAGCACAATTACGAGTTTGCGAACAGCAAAAACGCATTGTAGAGAAGATAATAGAAGAGAAATCAATATTTTTCATGGAAGCAATTTTCCACATTAAAATAAGATGAGAATCCGTGACCAATTCACAAGAAGAGTTTCTTGAAAAAACGGTTCTAACAAGGATGTAGTGTAGCAGTTTACCATTTAAATTCAAAGCGTTGTGGGTTAACTGTTTAGTGGAAGAAAAATCAGCACAAGATTCAAGCAGAAACATATCTCTAGCATCTTGTAATGCTATAATATTAGGGGTTTGATCATCAGTTTTGTGAGAAAACTCAAAAATATCATTCATTAGGGTTTTTGAAATTAAAATCTCTTGACCCTTTATAAAACTCCTTAAAATCTGTTCCCCATTTTCAAACCGTGTGGACAAATTTGAATAGAAAAATTTCACAAGACAAGGATAGGTCTTAGAACCAGGATTCAAGAGTTTACCTGGCGTAGATTGGATGAAAGATGAGATGATTTCAAAATCCTCGAAAAGAAAGAAGTTATAATCAAGAATATCAACATAAGACAAAGATTTTTGTCTAAAAAGATCAGCCCAACGTCCATATGCTGTGTGATTTTCAAACCAGATCCTAGGAATATCACTAGTGTGTAATGGTGAAGAAATTGGTGAAACTGGTTCAGCAATGGGTGTTCTTGAAGATTCACCCTTCACAGGTTTGGGAGAAGATTTACTTAATCTTTTCTTGGGTGCCATGAAGAGGATTTGAAAAGATTTTCAGAGGAGAGTAAAAGGGACGGTTAGGGATGGAAAATCAGAAAAAGATATGGTGAGTGAATGAGGAAGGCAAGAGGTTGTACTATCCCTTTATAGCCGTCTAGTACAATGCACTTGTACTTCCTAATGGATTGATTTGACAACTCAAAGAATTCAAAAGGGTAATTGGAAATCAACCGGTTTTGTGTAATCATGATGAACAAAAAAAAAAATGATGCATTTTTGTGTTTACACGTAAATCATCTATCGTTCATGCAAACATATAATACTCCCCCTAAATTCATGCCAAGAATTAATTTAACAAATAACGTCTCAATCCTTTTATTTTTATTGTGTTATACCTTTATCATTATCTCCCCCTTAATTCATGCAACATCATTTAACATGCCAAGTTCCATACGTATATGAGCAAAACGATCAGCACTTAAAGGTTTTGTAAATATATCCGCTAATTGATTTTCAGTAGATATAAAAGATAAAGAAATGTTACCTTTTTCAACATGATCCCTTATAAAATGGTGACGTACCTCAATGTGTTTTGTTCGAGAATGTTGTACTGGATTCTTTGTAATACAAATAGCACTTGTATTATCGCATTTTATTGGTATGCCCTTGAGATCAATTCCAAGATCTCTAAGTTGTTGAGCAATCCATAGTATTTGAGAGCAACATGCACCAGCAGCTATATATTCAGCTTCAGCTGTAGATAAAGCAACTGAATTTTGCTTTTTAGAATACCAAGAGATCAATGAATTTCCTAAGAATTGACACGATCCTGAGGTGCTTTTTCTATCAACCTTGTATCCAGCATAATCCGCATCTGAAAAACCTACCAAACCAAAATTTCCACAACTAGGGTACCATAGACCAAAGTCTTTAGTCCCATGTAAATATCTAAAGATTCTCTTAACTGCTGTTAAGTGAGATTCTTTTGGGTTAGCTTGAAAACGAGCACATAAGCAAACACTAAACATGATATCAGGACGACTAGCAGTTAAATACAATAATGAACCAATCATACCTCTATATGTCTTTTGATCAACACTCTTACCATTTATATCTTGGTCCAAACTTAGTGTTGTACTCATAGGTGTATTAACTTCTTTACTTTGATCCATATTGTACTTCTTTAATAAATCTCTAACATATTTACTCTGACAAATAAATATGCCATCTTTCTTTTGCTTTATTTGTAGTCCAAGAAAGAATGTCAAGTCTCCCATCATGCTCATTTCAAACTCTTTGCACACAAAGAATCATTAGTAGCTCCAAACAATATATCATCAACATATACTTGAACAATTAAAATATCTTTTCCTTTAGTTTTAATGAAAAGAGTTTTATCAATTTTACCTCGTTGAAATTCATTTTCAAGTAGATGTGAGCTAAATCTGTCATACCAAGCTCTTGGAGCTTGTTTCAAGCCATATAACGCTTTATTTAGTTTGAACACATGATTAGGTAGATCAGAATTTTCAAAGCCGGTTGGTTGTTTAACATATACTTCCTCTTGCAAGTATCCATTTAAGAATGCACATTTAACATCCATTTGATATAGTTTAATATTCATGTAAGAAGCAAAAGCAAGCATAATACGGATAGATTCTAACCTTGCAACTGGTGCGAACGTCTCATCATAATCTATACCTTCTTCTTGATTATATCCTTGAGCTACCAGTCTTGCTTTATTTCTTACAATATCTCCATCCTCATTAAGTTTATTACGAAAGACCCATTTAGTTCCAATAATAGTACGATCTTGAGGTCTTTCAACTAGATCCCAAACTTTGTTCCTTTCGAATTCATTTAACTCATTTTGCATTGCAATGACCCACTCTGGTTCTTGTAATGCTTCTTTAACATCTTTAGGTTCTTCAAGAGAAACAAAAGCAGAAAATGCACATAGATTTTTAAGAGAAGATCTAGTTTGTGTACCTTTGTTTGGATCACTTATGATGTTCTCTGGAGGATGTTGATATGATTTTCTAGTTCTTCTTCGTAGTATGGATGGTGTGTATTCATTCAAAGAACTTGTACTTACTTCGTTTGAGGAATTTCTAATTGGTGTACCCAAAACAGTATGTTCAGGAACTATCTCAAGATCTTGAGGTTGGGTCTCAAGATCAGACTGTGAGTCTTCAATGTTAACAACCTGTTTTCCTTCATCCTCAATACTTTGTATGGTATCCTGCATGTTAATCTTTTTAACTGCCTTAGCACTTTTATTATCCAGTTCATCATCACTTAACACATCAAAATGCTTATTAAGGTTTAACTCTTTAAACTCATCATTTGATGGTTCAATTTCAGATTCATCAAAAACAACATGTATACTTTCTTCAACAATACCCGTACGTTTGTTTAGAACTCGATAAGCCTTGCTATTAAGCGAGTATCCAAGAAATGTACCTTCATCACTTCTAGCATCAAATTTTCCCAAATTATCTTTACCATTATTATGAATAAAACATTTGCAACCAAATGGTCTAAAGTATGCTATATTCGGTTTTCTTCCTTTGAATAACTCATAAGGAGTTTTCTTAAGTATGGGTCTTATAAGGCATCTATTTAGGACATAATTAGCTGTGTTAACAGCTTCAGCCCAATAGTGTTTAGCTAATCCATTTTCAATAAGCATTGTTCTTGCCATTTCTTCTAATGTTCGATTTTTCCTTTCAACTACACCGTTTTGTTGGGGTGTCCTAGGAGCTGAAAAGTTATGGGTTATACCATATTTTTCACAAAAGGAGTCAAAGCCTAGTTGATCAAACTCTCTCCCATGGTCACTTCTAACCGAGACTATTGGAAGGTTTAGTTGAGTTTGCATCTCTTTACAACGTCTTGAGAACGGTTTCAAGGCTTCACTTTTATCCTTTAGAAAATCAACCCACGTAAATCTAGAATAATCATCAACTATAACTAAGATATAAGATTTACCTCTTATGCTCCGTACACGCATTGGTCCACATAAATCAATATGTAAGAGCTCACATGGTCTAGATGTACTTACCATTTTCTTCGGTTTGAATGAACTTCTTACTTGTTTACCTTTAATGCATGCGTCACAAATAGACCTTTGTTTATAGTCAAGAGCTGGAAGTCCCTTAACTAAATCTTTACTTACCAACTTTTGCATGGTGTGAGTATTAATATGGCCAAGACGTCTATGCCAAAGTTTTGGATTATCTGTAATAGCTTTCAAACACTTGAAATTCTGCACTTCAATTTCGTTAGTATTCAAAGCATAAACATTATCATTTCTAAGAGCAGTAATGAGAGTATCTCCGGTTTTAGGATTTTTAACAATACATTTTTCTTTATCAAAAATCACTTCATTACCTTTATCACATAATTGAGACACACTTAGCAAATTAAATTTTAAACCGTCAACTAAATAAACATTATCAATGGTTTTAGATGGATTCTTACCAATTTTACCAACGCCTACAATTTTGCATTTACCTTTATCTCCTAAGGTGATTGAGCCACTACACTTTTCTTTAATTTCAGAAAATAAAGAGCTTTTTCCACTCATATGTCTCGAGCAGCCACTATCTAAAATCCATCTTTGCTTATCCTACAAAACAAAAGAAAATAACCTTTCTCAACCTTACTTGGCTATCCAAGTGACAAATTTGGAATCATATTCGGGATAGACCATGTTGGGTGGTCTTGTCCCTTTAGGAACCCATATTTGCTTAATCTGTCCTCGTAATTCAAATGGAAAGGAATTCTTGATTATGTGTTTATCCTTACGTTTGTAAGGACATGCAAATCTCATATGTCCTCCTTTGCAACAAAAGGTGCAAGTAGGTGTACGTTTATGTTTATATGAACTTTTCACAAATGTGGTTTTACTCTTATAGTTAGGTGCAACATGATTATAACCAATACCACGTTTATCACTAGTAGGTTTTTGTAGTGTAAGCATTTTAGTGAATTTGGATTCAGATTCGTTAAGCTTGTTTAATGCTTGTAGATTTTTCTCAGACTCATTTTTCAAGGTTTTGATCCTGGCTTCAAGATCATTGTTCTCATTCTTAAGATCAATGAGCTGTTTAGTTTGGCTGAGATTCTGTTCTTTCAAGACCTTGACAGTCTTTTCAAGATTTGATTTTTCAGCCTTTAACGAATTATTTTTATTTATGATTTCTTCACAGCCTT
>NC_080059.1:12555331-12562831 GCF_026212465.1 Amaranthus tricolor | reverse complement strand
GAAAATGAAGAAAGCGACGATGAAGAAGATCCATTTGCATTGATCTCAAAAGGTCTTGAAAGAATTATGAAAATGCGAAAAAGATTTAAGAAATTTAAATCAAGAAGTAAAGGTAAGTCTTCTAACTCTAGTTCAAATTTTAAGACTAACAAACTTGCTTGCTTTGAGTGTGGTTCTACAGAACATCTCGTAAAGGATTGTCCAAAGAAGAAAAAGGAATCCTACAAGAAGAACAAAAAGAACAAACAAGCAATGGTTGCAACTTGGAGTGATTCTGAAGAAACATCCGAATCTGAAACTGAAGATGGACAAGCTCATGTATGTCTTATGGCTAATGATAATGATGATGACTTAGATCAAAATCACAAAGAGGTACGTGAATATCTTTACACATGCACTAAAGATGAATTAGTTACAACACTCCTTAATATGTTTCAAATTGAGAAAATATTAAAAGATGAAAAGGACACCTTAGAAGATAGAATTCGACATTATGCTAAAGGCTGTGAAGAAATCATAAATAAAAATAATTCGTTAAAGGCTGAAAAATCAAATCTTGAAAAGACTGTCAAGGTCTTGAAAGAACAGAATCTCAGCCAAACCAAACAGCTCATTGATCTTAAGAATGAGAACAATGATCTTGAAGCCAGGATCAAAACCTTGAAAAATGAGTCTGAGAAAAATCTACAAGCATTAAACAAGCTTAACGAATCTGAATCCAAATTCACTAAAATGCTTACACTACAAAAACCTACTAGTGATAAACGTGGTATTGGTTATAATCATGTTGCACCTAACTATAAGAGTAAAACCACATTTGTGAAAAGTTCATATAAACATAAACGTACACCTACTTGCACCTTTTGTTGCAAAGGAGGACATATGAGATTTGCATGTCCTTACAAACGTAAGGATAATCACATAATCAAGAATTCCTTTCCATTTGAATTACGAGGACAGATTAAGCAAATATGGGTTCCTAAAGGGACAAGACCACCCAACATGGTCTATCCCGAATATGATTCCAAATTTGTCACTTGGATAGCCAAGTAAGGTTGAGAAAGGTTATTTTCTTTTGTTTTGTAGGATAAGCAAAGATGGATTTTAGATAGTGGCTGCTCGAGACATATGAGTGGAAAAAGCTCTTTATTTTCTGAAATTAAAGAAAAGTGTAGTGGCTCAATCACCTTAGGAGATAAAGGTAAATGCAAAATTGTAGGCGTTGGTAAAATTGGTAAGAATCCATCTAAAACCATTGATAATGTTTATTTAGTTGACGGTTTAAAATTTAATTTGCTAAGTGTGTCTCAATTATGTGATAAAGGTAATGAAGTGATTTTTGATAAAGAAAAATGTATTGTTAAAAATCCTAAAACCGGAGATACTCTCATTACTGCTCTTAGAAATGATAATGTTTATGCTTTGAATACTAACGAAATTGAAGTGCAGAATTTCAAGTGTTTGAAAGCTATTACAGATAATCCAAAACTTTGGCATAGACGTCTTGGCCATATTAATACTCACACCATGCAAAAGTTGGTAAGTAAAGATTTAGTTAAGGGACTTCCAGCTCTTGACTATAAACAAAGTTCTATTTGTGACGCATGCATTAAAGGTAAACAAGTAAGAAGTTCATTCAAACCGAAGAAAATGGTAAGTACATCTAGACCATGTGAGCTCTTACATATTGATTTATGTGGACCAATGCGTGTACGGAGCATAAGAGGTAAATCTTATATCTTAGTTATAGTTGATGATTATTCTAGATTTACGTGGGTTGATTTTCTAAAGGATAAAAGTGAAGCCTTGAAACCGTTCTCAAGACGTTGTAAAGAGATGCAAACTCAACTAAACCTTCCAATAGTCTCGGTTAGAAGTGACCATGGGAGAGAGTTTGATCAACTAGGCTTTGACTCCTTTTGTGAAAAATATGGTATAACCCATAACTTTTCAGCTCCTAGGACACCCCAACAAAACGGTGTAGTTGAAAGGAAAAATCGAACATTAGAAGAAATGGCAAGAACAATGCTTATTGAAAATGGATTAGCTAAACACTATTGGGCTGAAGCTGTTAACATAGCTAATTATGTCCTAAATAGATGCCTTATAAGACCCATACTTAAGAAAACTCCTTATGAGTTATTCAAAGGAAGAAAACCGAATATAGCATACTTTAGACCATTTGGTTGCAAATGTTTTATTCATAATAATGGTAAAGATAATTTGGGAAAATTTGATGCTAGAAGTGATGAAGGTACATTTCTTGGATACTCGCTTAATAGCAAGGCTTATCGAGTTCTAAACAAACGTACGGGTATTGTTGAAGAAAGTATACATGTTGTTTTTGATGAATCTGAAATTGAACCATCAAATGATGAGTTTAAAGAGTTAAACCTTAATAAGCATTTTGATGTGTTAAGTGATGATGAACTGGATAATAAAAGTGCTAAGGCAGTTAAAAAGATTAACATGCAGGATACCATACAAAGTATTGAGGATGAAGGAAAACAGGTTGTTAACATTGAAGACTCACAGTCTGATCTTGAGACCCAACCTCAAGATCTTGAGATAGTTCCTGAACATACTGTTTTGGGTACACCAATTAGAAATTCCTCAAACGAAGTAAGTACAAGTTCTTTGAATGAATACACACCATCCATACTACGAAGAAGAACTAGAAAATCATATCAACATCCTCCAGAGAACATCATAAGTGATCCAAACAAAGGTACACAAACTAGATCTTCTCTTAAAAATCTATGTGCATTTTCTGCTTTTGTTTCTCTTGAAGAACCTAAAGATGTTAAAGAAGCATTACAAGAACCAGAGTGGATCATTGCAATGCAAAATGAGTTAAATGAATTCGAAAGGAACAAAGTTTGGGATCTAGTTGAAAGACCTCAAGATCGTACTATTATTGGAACTAAATGGGTCTTTCGTAATAAACTTAATGAGGATGGACATATTGTAAGAAATAAAGCAAGACTGGTAGCTCAAGGATATAATCAAGAAGAAGGTATAGATTATGATGAGACGTTCGCACCAGTTGCAAGGTTAGAATCTATCCGTATTATGCTTGCTTTTGCTTCTTACATGAATATTAAACTATATCAAATGGATGTTAAATGTGCATTCTTAAATGGATACTTGCAAGAGGAAGTATATGTTAAACAACCACCCGGCTTTGAAAATTCTGATCTACCTAATCATGTGTTCAAACTAAATTAAGCGTTATATGGCTTGAAACAAGCTCCAAGAGCTTGGTATGACAGTTTTAGCTCACATCTACTTGAAAATGAATTTCAACGAGGTAAAATTGATAAAACTCTTTTCATTAAAACTAAAGGAAAAGATATTTTAGTTGTTCAAGTATATGTTGATGATATATTGTTTGGAGCTACTAATGATTCTTTGTGCAAGGAATTTTCTGAGATTATGTGCAAAGAGTTTGAAATGAGCATGATGGGAGACTTGACATTCTTTCTTGGACTACAAATAAAGCAAAAGAAAGATGGCATATTTATTTGTCAGAGTAAATATGTTAGAGATTTATTAAAGAAGTACAATATGGATCAAAGTAAAGAAGTTAATACACCTATGAGTACAACACTAAGTTTGGACCAAGATATAAATGGTAAGAGTGTTGATCAAAAGACATATAGAGGTATGATTGGTTCATTATTGTATTTAACTGCTAGTCGTCCTGATATCATGTTTAGTGTTTGCTTATGTGCTCGTTTTCAAGCTAACCCAAAAGAATCTCACTTAACAGCAGTTAAGAGAATCTTTAGATATTTACATGGGACTAAAGACTTTGGTCTATGGTACCCTAGTTGTGGAATTTTTGGTTTGGTAGGTTTTTCAGATGCGGATTATGCTGGATACAAGGTTGATAGAAAAAGCACCTCAGGATCGTGTCAATTCTTAGGAAATTCATTGATCTCTTGGTATTCTAAAAAGCAAAATTCAGTTGCTTTATCTACAGCTGAAGCTGAATATATAGCTGCTGGTGCATGTTGCTCTCAAATACTATGGATTGCTCAACAACTTAGAGATCTTGGAATTGATCTCAAGGGCATACCAATAAAATGCGATAATACAAGTGCTATTTGTATTACAAAGAATCCAGTACAACATTCTCGAACAAAACACATTGAGGTACGTCACCATTTTATAAGGGATCATGTTGAAAAAGGTAACATTTCTTTATCTTTTATATCTACTGAAAATCAATTAGCGGATATATTTACAAAACCTTTAAGTGCTGATCGTTTTGCTCATATACGTATGGAACTTGGCATGTTAAATGATGTTGCATGAATTAAGGGGGAGATAATGATAAAGGTATAACACAATAAAAATAAAAGGATTGAGACGTTATTTGTTAAATTAATTCTTGGCATGAATTTAGGGGGAGTATTATATGTTTGCATGAACGATAGATGATTTACGTGTGTGTTTATGCATGTGTTTAAGAATTGAAAATTAATTTCAATTTCTTAAAAAAAAAAAAAAAAAAAAAAAAAAATAATTATTTGTTATATGAAATGGGATTTATAATTAAATACCTTTAATTAATAAGGGATATTTAATTATTTTTAAAAGCAAAATTATTTGTTTAAAATATTATTGGACATCAACAATATATTGCAATTATGATATTTTTATTTGTAAAAACAAATTAATCTCTTTATTGCATTTACGTGTAAACACAAAAATGCATCATTTTTGTTCATCATGATTACACAAAACCGGTTGATTTCCAATTACCCTTTTGAATTCTTTGAGTTGTCAAATCAATCCATTAGGAAGTACAAGTGCATTGTACTAGACGGCTATAAAGGGATAGTACAACCTCTTGCCTTCCTCATTCACTCACCATATCTTTTTCTGATTTTCCATCCCTAACCGTCCCTTTTACTCTCCTCTGAAAATCTTTTCAAATCCTCTTCATGGCACCCAAGAAAAGATTAAGTAAATCTTCTCCCAAACATGTGAAGGGTGAATCTTCAAGAACACCCATTGCTGAACCAGTTTCACCAATTTCTTCACCATTACACACTAGTGATATTCCTAGGATCTGGTTTGAAAATCACACAGCATATGGACGTTGGGCTGATCTATTTAGACAAAAATCTTTGTCTTATGTTGATATTCTTGATTATAACTTCTTTCTTTTCGAGGATTTTGAAATCATCTCATCTTTCATCCAATCTACGCCAGGTAAACTCTTGAATCCTGGTTCTAAGACCTATCCTTGTCTTGTGAAATTTTTCTATTCAAATTTGTCCACACGGTTTGAAAATGGGGAACAGATTTTAATGAGTTTTATAAAGGGTCAAGAAATTTTAATTTCAAAAACCCTAATGAATGATATCTTTGAGTTTTCTCACAAAACTGATGATCAAACCCCTAATATTATAGCATTACAAGATGCTAGAGATATGTTTCTGCTTGAATCTTGTGCTGATTTTTCTTCCACTAAACAGTTAACCCACAACGCTTTGAATTTAAATGATAAACTGCTACACTACATCCTTGTTAGAACCGTTTTTTCAAGAAACTCTTCTTGTGAATTGGTCACGGATTCTCATCTTATCTTGATGTGGAAAATTGCTTCCATGAAAAATATTGATTTCTTTTCTATTATATTCTCTACAATGCGTTTTTGCTGTTCGCAAACTCGTAATTGTGCTCTTCCTTTAGCTAATCTCTTGACATTGATCTTCGATCACTTCAATCTGCTCTCTGATGAAGAGGAAGTGGATTGCTTTGGTCCAATTTCTTTGTCTAGCGAAATCCTCCCTCCTCTGGGAATCTTTAATGGTAGTAGAGGATGTGGTTGTGGAGGAAGAGGTTCCTGATGATGCTGCTGCTATGCCAACAAAGGAGGAGGTGATGGAGGATGCAGGAGAGCAGAGAGAAGAGGAGAGGCAGAATGATGAGGAGAGGTCCAGGAAGTAATCGTATGATGTATTGATGAACAATATTTTTTTGGTTTGCAAACAGTTTCTTTTGAAAACAAATCCCAACATTTTAGGACTTTCCCTGTTTCTTTTTGATAAAAGTCAAAAAGGGGGAGAGGTGTAATATTTATTTTGGCATATTTCTGTTGTTATGACCGTTTGCATTTGCATGTTCATGTTTGCATGTTCATCCTTGCATATAATATGTTTTTAATATGTTCTTGAAATGCATTGATACTTGATTTGCTTATTACTGTATTATGTCAAAGATAATTGTATATGTTTTGCATGTTCTGATTTTTGATTATTTGCATAGATGATCTGATTATCATATTGCTAGATGATTAGTCATATTCTCATGATTATAATATTTGCTAATCATAAATGAAATCTGAAAAGTTTTGATGTGATGTTTCACTATAGTAATGATGATTGATTATATTTGCATGTAACTTAATGGATACTTATTTGCATGTTTTGAATGATGATCATAATAGTTTGGAAGTGTAGTATTCACTGAAATCCTGTTGAACATATAAATTGATATTAAAATCTTAAGAACTTATTATCATGTTTTACAATCTATATAAGCTGAGAAATATGATTTAAGTAAATATGTTTTGACTTTCATCAAGGGGGAGATTGAAGACTCAACTCTCTTAAGTATTAAGGGGAGGTTGAAGACTTAATTCTCTTTGATGATGATAATTCAAAACACATATTAGTCAAACAAATAAATTAAGTAATTACATTTAGTTGTTTAAGTTAAACTAAAATCATATTTGATATGTTTGATGATTGATAATATGTTTAAGTTCAAAGACGCTAGGATGGGCTTAATTAACTTAAGTTTATCTTAAGATTGTTTTTTAATCTTGAAAGTCGTTTCAAAAAAGTCTTGAAGCAATTGACGAGTTTTATTAAAGTTGATATTGTAATTATATTTGTAATATCTTTACAAGTAAATATTTCTTTAGTTATATTTGAAATATTTTAATAGGTCAAGGTTCATTAAAATTAACATTGGATATTATTTGAATAAAGTTTGAATATTTTGATATACGTTGGTAATTAACGTTTAAATACTTTATATTTTAAACTTGGATTTAAATATGTGATTAAAATTATTTGGTGATTAAATATAGTACAAGGTACACATGTTTGGTTATTAATTGTACACCGGCTATATTTAAGCAAAGATCTAGATTTACTATTTTATGGATGAGATTTAATTTATGCTAAAAATAGTAAATAGCGATCCTAAAAAATAGGATCTAATTTAAATGGTTATTTAAATGTTGATAAATCTGGTTTATACTTATTATTCATTATCTTGTGTAAGTACTAACGTGGCAGCACAGCATTGGACAATTATAAATACATTGACGAAATTATTACAAGCTGTCAGTACACGTCAGTTTTGAAGATAACATCAAGGTCTGGAAGTAAGGCGCTGTATGACCAGGTCAACGAAGATTATAACGGAAAGGAGCCTATTGTTTTTAAACCTAAGTGGAGGCGTAGCACTATAAAT
>NC_080059.1:12533842-12541342 GCF_026212465.1 Amaranthus tricolor | reverse complement strand
AGCTCCTTCTTTCTCCTGTTCCTCCTTTTCAACTTCTTTTTCCTGTTCCTCCTTCTCCACTTCTTCCTCTACTTCCTGTTCCTCCTTTTCCTTCCCCTCTTCCTCCTGTTCCTCATCATCAGAATCAATTTCAATCTGTTCCACAACATTTTCAAGGATCCCTTCCTCATTTAATTTAAGGCGCAAGTTACTCAAACATTTTGCACCTATCATGTTACTGGGACCCATAGGAAAACTGTATTCTCCAAGTGGAACACCAAATTTTGAGAAAATCCAGGACAACAAACCACCATAGCCTACCATACATCTTTTGGCTATACAATCATTTAAATGCGAAATCATCAAGGAAGGAAAATTAATCTTTATATTGTTCACCATACAGTAAATCAAAGTGGCATCTCGAAGACTTACCTCACTACGTTTTGAATTTCGTGGTAAAATAAACCTTCGAGCAATGTTGTAGAGTAACTTGTGTAAGGGGGACAAAACATTGTGACTCACTTTACCTCTCTTTTGCGTAACGCCTAAACATCTCCAGACATCCTTCTCATCAATTCCAGAAAACGCAATTTTTGACCCAACATAATAAACATCAAAACCAGTGGCTGGTACTCCTAGCCACTGTCCTAACATCATACTATCAAACTCAATTTTAATTTCTTTAATTGAACTTGAACAGACTCCATCATTAATAGAAAAGTTAGAGATGAACTCACGCATAATTTCTGGGTAAATGGGATTGCAGCAGTCATCGCACATGAGTGATTCCCAATGTTGAGTTTGTAGAATTTTGTGAAATTGAGGAAAGTTTGTAGTCTCATACCACTCTTTGTCAAGGCCAAAGCCAACTGACATTTCTTTGGAAAGTTCCTCAGCGTTTAAGTAGTGGGTTATCTTCATTTTCTTTACAGAACGTGTTGGAGGTTTCTTGGATCCTCTTGATCTCTTACTGCTTGCATGTATTTTCGGGGAGATGGGGGTTCCCTCCTGTTCTTTTGATGAAGACTCAGACTTAGGAGTGTGAGAAGGTGGGTAGATGACTTGAAGAGGTACAGGTTGCTTCATTTTAGGATTCTGATTCTTGGTCTTCATGGATGTTTTGAGAGAGAAAAGAAAGAGTAATGGAGAAAATGACGGTTTAGGGTTGAGTGAAAGGGAAAGGGTAATGATTATGAAGTGAAAGATGGAACGTGAGGGAGTGGGTTTATTTGTGAGAGGTGACGGTTACTAAATGTTCCATTTTCCTTATTTAAGCATTTTGATACAGAGACACGAAATGGAGACAGATGAATTTGATGATCCAACTCCTACTTCCTAGAAAAATTGCTGGAAAAAAATTTTTATATTATATATATATATATATATATATATATATATATATATATTTTTTTTTATTTTTATTACATATTTATAATAAGAAAATGATAATATTATGCTACTACCGTTTGATCAAAATAATCATGCAATCATAAGAACATCCAAGGTATATTCCCTTAAAAATGCGTACCTGATCCTTTCGATAATTGATCTTTCAATCAAGTTTATTGTGGTTGATTGATCATTTTCAATTTTTATTTTGTCTCTAAGAATCATATATGACACTTCCTTTAATGCAGCTTGATCATGCCAAGTTCCAATCTCATTTTCTCATGCTGTTCCCTTGGAAGCGGTTTGGTCATGATATCTGCTATTTGCTCGTTAGTGTTTACATGCTTAACAATGATATTTTTATTTTCAACATTATCCTTAAGAAAATGATGCCTAATATGGATGTGCTTTACTCGTGAGTGATGCACTGGATCTTTGGATATGCATATGGCACTGGTATTATCGCAATAAATAGGAACACATGCATACTTAATACCAAAGTCTCTTAGCTGCTGCTTTATCCATATCATTTGGGAACAGCAAGCTGCTGCTGCTACGTACTCAGCTTCAGCAGTTGATAATGCAACAGTGTTTTGTTTCTTGGAGCTCCACGAAACTAAACATGAGCCAAGAAATTGTACCATACCTAACGTGCTTTTTCTATTAACAAGATCTCCTGCATAATCTGCATCACTAAAGCCTTTCAAATCAAAGACATCACTTTTAGGATAAAATAATGATAAATCATCTGTTCCCTTTAGATATCTCAAAATACGTTTCACTGCAGTTAGATGTGATTCTTTAGGGTTAGATTGAAATCTTGCACATAAACCAACACTAAATGAAATATCGGGTCTACTAGCAGTTAGATATAATAAAGATCCAATCATGCCTCTATACATAGTTTGGTCAATATTTGTTCCATTTGTATCTTCATCTAATCTTACATTAGTAGTCATGGGTGTATGGTTGGTTTTAGCGTTATTCATGCCATATTTCTTAAGAAGTTCTTTTATATATTTTTGTTGATGAATAAAGATACCATTAGCAGTTTGTTTAATTTGCAAACCAAGAAAGAAATTTAATTCTCCCATCATGCTCATTTCAAATTCAGTGCTCATAAGGTTAGCAAATTCTTTACATAGCAATTCATTTGTGGCACCAAAAATAATATCATCAACATATATTTGAACAACTAATATATTGGAACCTTTATTCTTAAAGAATAAGGTTTTATCAATTTTACCTCTAATAAAGTCATTTTGGATCAAAAACTTTGATAGTCTTTCATACCATTGCCTTGGAGCTTGTTTCAACCCATAAAGAGCTTTATCAAGCTTATAGACATGATCAAGACACGAGGTATTCTCAAAGCCAGGCGATTGTTCAACAAAAACTTCTTCATCAAGAAAACCATTCAAGAAAGCACATTTCACATCCATTTGATATAATTTAAAGTTCATAAATGCAGCAAAAGAAATTAAAATTCTAATAGCTTCTAACCTTGCTACTGGAGCAAATGTCTCAGTATAATCAATACCTTCTTGTTGATTGTACCCTTTGACCACGAGCCTTGCTTTGTTTCTTACAATTATTCCATGCTCATCTAGTTTGTTCCGAAATACCCACTTCAAACCAATTACCTTCTTGTGTTTTGGTTTGGGTTCTAAATGCCATACTTTGTTCCTTTCAAATTCGTTCAATTCATCTTGCATGGCTACAACCCATTCGGAATCCTTTAGAGCTTCTTCGTGATTTTTGGGTTCAAGTGATGATAGGAACGCAACATGTGCACAAAAATTTCTCATTTGAGATCGAGTTTGTGTTCCTTTATTCAAGTCACTTACAATCAAATCAAGAGGATGGTATTTTTGATATCTCCAAGGTTTTGGCATAAAATCTCTTGTGGGAACAGTAGCATGTTCTGGTTCATCAGCTTGATTAACATTCTGTTCAGCTACTGGATTGTTCTGCTCATCTGTGGGAACAGCTGGATTGGGAACAGTCTGCTGTTCCTGATGTTCTGGCAGTTCCTGAACTTGATCAGTACTTTCTGCTTCTGCTGGAACCGGCTGTTCACCAGCTGTTTCTTGATCATGCACTTTCAATTCTTCATCATCTTCTTCTAGATTTGCAAGACCTATCTTAAAATTATTTGTATCCTGTTCACTTGACAAAAAGTTAGTTTCATCGAAAATTATGTGAACGGATTCTTCCACACTCATTGTTCTTTTGTTATAGACTCTATATGCCTTACTTTGAGATGAGTAGCCAAGAAATACTGCTTCATCACTTCTTTCATCAAATTTACCTATATTCCGTTTTTCATTAACATGTACAAAACATTTGCATCCAAACACACGAAAATAGGCAATATTTGGTTTAACACCTTTAAACAGTTCATAGGGTGTCTTAGAAGTGATTGGTCTTATCAATACTCTATTTAAAATATAACATGCAGTATTAACAGCCTCGGCCCAAAAATTTCTAGGTAAACCACTAGCAATCAACATAGTCCTAGCCATTTCTTCTAAAGTTCTATTTTTCCTTTCTACTACACCATTTTGTTGTGGTGTTCTAGGGGCGGAAAAATTGTGACTTATTCCATGTTCATTGCAATAACTCATAAAGCTTGAATTTTCAAATTCTTTACCATGATCTGACCTTATGTGAACAATTTGATTATTGGTAGATTTTTGTATTTTGTTAGCGAAAGAGACAAACTCATTAAAGGCTTCATCTTTACTAACTAAAAATAAAGTCCATGTAAATCTACTATAATCATCAACAATAACAAACACATATCTCTTGCCACTACGGCTTTGTATTCTCATAGGTCCACACAAATCCATGTGTAATAATTCAAGCGTTTTTGAGGTGGTCACAACATTCTTTGGTTTAAAAGATGACCTTACTTGTTTTCCTTTGGCACAAGGATCACATATTTCATCCTTAAGGAATTTTATAGATGGTAGTCCTCTAACTAGGTCTTTAGATCTTAATGTATTAATCAATGAATAACTAGCATGACCTAGACGCTTATGCCAAAGAAGTGGGTCGTCTTCTATAACACTTAGACACGTTAGACTGTTTCTGGGAACAGTGTCCAGGTCCACTACATAAGTGTTCCCTTTTCTGTTTCCCTCAAGAATGATGTCTCCAGTGTCATTCCTAGAAATAATGCACTTTTCAGAAGTAAAGTTTACAGAGTTACCCTTATCACAAAATTGAGAAATGCTAAGTAAGTTGTGTTTCAAATTCTCGACTAAAAATACATTATCAATGGCGTGGGAACATGACCTTCCAACCTTTCCTTTGGCGATTATCTCACCCTTCATATTGTCACCGAAGGTTACTGTTCCCCCATCATAGGCTTCAAGTGAGAGAAATTTAGATTTGTCACCCGTCATATGCTTGGAACACCCACTGTCGAGATACCATGAGCTGTTCCCCCTCACTTGGACCTGTAAGATAATTAATTGTTAATTATAGGAACCCAGACTTTCTTGGGTTCCTTGTCGATCTTACATGAATCATATTTATCAATTTGAATGTTATCGACATAGTTTCTGTTAGAGACAGTATACTGTTCCCTTTTGGTGCACTGTTCCTTCAGATGGCCAGCTTTTCCACAGAAGGTACAGTACCTGTCTCTAGGAAGATCAACGTAATCTTTCTTTCTTTTGTTATTCTTAAAATATTTTAGGCCTTGTGATTTCTTACTTTTAGCATCTAGAATCCATTTGGGAGTTATTTTGATTTTCCCTTTTTCTCTTGAATTTAATTCAAGATTGTTATTGTTGTTACGGTTGGATTCCGAATTCATTTTTAAATATTGAAAATCATTGCATAAATCTTTAGTAGATGCATCTATCAATTCCTCATTTAAGCCTAATAATTTGTATTGCGATAGCTCAATGTTAAGAATAACATTTTCCTTCTTAAGTCTCTCCATATTTTCCTTTAGGATTATATTTTGGTCCAACAAACCGAAAAATCTGTTTTGGACATCATGTCTAAAGGTGTTTATGTATGAGACATGGTCTTTGCTTACCTTAAGTTCCTTTTCTAACTTGAGACACTTATCATTGCAATTTTCAAGTTTAACTTGTGCCTCTTTTAACAACTCTTTTAATTCATTTTTACTTGGATTGAATGAATGGTCAGAAAATGAATTAGAAATATTTACCTGCTTCTCCTTGCCTTTATGTGTAGCCATGAGACATAGGTTAGCTGTCTCCTCTTCTTCGGGAACAATAGTTTCATTCTCACTTTCAGTTTCTCCCCATGCAGCAATCATGGCCTTACGAAAGTCAGTCTTGTTAAAATTTTCTTTGTTCAACGGTCTTCTTGAATCTCTTGTCTTTCCCTTGCCCTTTTCATTCTTCCATGTTGGGCAATCCTTGATGAAGTGTTCGGTACTTCCACATTTGTGGCATTCAAGATTTTTTGTTCTTCTTTCTCTGTTGTTTCTTTGATTTGCATACCTGCTGTTCCTGAAGAACTTCTTGAATTTTCGTACCAACAAAGCAGCCTCTTCTTCATCACATTCTGATTCGTCCTGTTCCCCCGCTGCCAGAGCCAGTCCCTTGTTCCTAGAACTGTCTGCTGTTCCCAAATGCAATTCATGTGTCATTAGGGAACCAGCCAGCTCCTCTAGATTAAACTTTGTAAAATCTTTGGACTCTTGTATAGCAGTAACCTTGGCCCTCCAGCGCTCATCTTGAGGAAGGCTCCTTAGAATCTTCCTTACTTGTTCATCAGTGGGAATTATTCTTCCAAGAGAGACAAGCTCATTTGTTATGTTGGTGAACCTAGTGAACATCTCTTGGATACTTTCTCTTGGCTCCATAACAAATCTCTCGTATTTAGACATTAACAAATCAATTTTGGACCGTTTTACTTCACTTGTTCCCTCATGGGTAACAGCAAGCAGGTCCCAAATTTGCTTAGCGGATTTGCACCCCATAATTCTATTATGCTCGTTTGGTCCAAGACCACAATGAAGTAATTTTATAGCAAGAGCATTTAATTCCATTTTCTGAAAATCTTCTTTTTCATATTCGGTTATAGGTTTGGGAACAATTTCATTGTTGGAGTTAGTAGTGGTTACCTCAAAATCTCCGATTTCTATGACTCTCCAAACTTGATAATTTTCCGCTTTGATGAAGATCTCCATCCTATTCTTCCAGTATGTATAGAATTTTCCATCGAACATTGGCGGTCTTTGAGTTGAATACCCTTCTTCCATTCGCTCGTTCATAATTGACATTTTTCGGGAACACCAGAATCTGCCCTCAGGGTTTCCTGATCTTCTGGGAACAGGGCTCTGATACCAATTGTTGATTCAATTAGGAACGGGAACAGCAACAAGAGGGGGGGGTGAATTGTTGTTGTTGCAAGTTTAAGCGATTGTGCCCTGTTTTTGCGGAATTATTCAAAATAAATAAAGCTTAAACTAAGAGGAAAATAATAAGAGAGACGCACGATTTTACGTGGAAACCTTTTGGGCCTAAACAAAAGGAAAAACCACGACCACTTGGGATTTCTAACAACTTCACTATGTTTAAGGCAATTAGTTACAATTACAATAAACATCTTACTTCACTCGAAGCGAAACAACTAGGCCAACTCTTCACTCTCTAATTGCTTTACTCAAAGCAACAAACTTAGCTTTACAATAAGCTAATCCTCTCTAGCTTCACTAAAAGCTATCTAACTTCCCCCTTAGACTCACCCGAGTCTAATTACATAAACTCTCAAATTCCCTTACAAAAAGGATAGAAATTCTCTAAAATAAATCAAAGAGTTGCATCAAGAAAATATTATAAATTAATTGGCAACTTTAAGAACAAAATATTTCTTGTAAAATCCAACAAAAACGTATGAAAAACACTTAAGCACAAAACGTTGGATTACTTCTCATCTTTAAAAACCGGAATTAACTTGCAATTTATAGAAAATAATATCCCTAAGAAAATGGAATAATCCAATCCATTATCCCACTATCAAAAGATCATGGGAGAAATGTGAATTAAGCAAACACACGGTTATTTCCATAAGATTTGATTAAGTCAAATCACACGTGTACACAAACAATAACCGCTGTTCCCTTAATAACCGCTGTTCCCT
>NC_080059.1:12491005-12526242 GCF_026212465.1 Amaranthus tricolor | reverse complement strand
ATTTCTAGCATATGACTATGATTTTCAATTATAACCACTTCAACACAATAAAATTTACCAAATAGTGTTGTGTGCCAAGCTTCGTGCAAAACAAACCAAATTTGAGCTACTTTATGCGCGAAAGTGCCAAAAAAATGTTTAAAAACCCTTAAAATCGCAACTTAGCAAGTAATTTCTAGCATATGACTATGATTTTCAATTATAACCACTTCAACACAATAATATATTCCAAACAGTGTTATGTGCCAAGTTTCGTGCAAAACAAACAAGTTTGAGCTATTTTATGCGCGGAGTGCCAAAAAAGCTTGAAAACCCTTTAAATCGCAATTTAACATGTAATTTCTATCATATGACTATGATTTTCAATTATAACCACCTCAACACAATAATATATATACCATATAGTGTTGTGTGCCAATTTCGTGCAAAACAAACCAAGTTTGATCTACTTTATGCGCGAAAGTGCAAAAAAAATCTTTAAAACCATTAAAAATCGCAACTTAACACGTAATTTCTAGCATATGACTATAATTTTTAATTAAAACCACTTCAACACACAAATATATACCAAATAGTGTTGTGTGCCAAGTATCGTGCAGAACAAACCAAGTTTGTGCTACTTTATGCACGGAAAGTGTCAAAAAATCTTAAAAACCCCTTAAAAATCGCAACTTAGCACGTAATTTCTAGCATATGACTATGATTTTCAATTCTAACTACTTCAACACGATTATATATACCAAATTGTGTTGTGTGCCAAGTTTCGTGCAAAATAAACCATGTTAAATCTACTTTATTCGCAAAAGTTTCAAACATGCTAAAAAACATTTAAAATCGAAACTTAACAAGTAATTTCAACCATATGAATATGATTTTAAATTCTAACCACTTTAACACAAAAATATATACAAAATAGTGTTGTGTGCCGAGTTTCGAGCAAAACAAGCCTTGTTTGAGCTACTTTAAGCGCGGAAAGTGCCAAAAAAGCTTAAAAACCATTTAAAATCGCAACTTAACACGTAATTTCTAGCATATGACTATGATTTTCAAATCTAACTACTTCAACACGATTATATATACCAAATAGTGTTGTGTGCCATGTTTCGTGCAAAATAAACCATGTTAAATCTACTTTATTTGCAAAAGTTCAAAAAAATGCTAAAAAACATTTAAAATCGAAACTTAGCAAGTAATTTCTAGCATATGAATATGATTTTCAATTCTAACCACTTTAACACAAAAATATATACTAAATAGTGTTGTGTGCCATGTTTCGAGCAAAACAAGCCTTGTTTGAGCTACTTTAAGCGCGGGAAAGTGCCAAAAAAGCTTAAAAAACCATTAAAATCGCAACTTAACACGTAATTTCTAGCATATGACTATGATTTTCAATTCAAACCACTTCAAAACAAAAAATATATACCAAATAGTATTGTGTGCCAAGTATCGTGCAGAACAAACCAAGTTTGTGCTACTTTATGCGCGAAAGTGTCAAAAAAACTTAAAAACCCTTAAAATCGCAACTTAGCACGTAATTTCTAGCATATGACTATGATTTTCAAATCTAACTACTTCAACACGATTATATATACCAAATAGTGTTGTGTGCCAAGTTTCGTGCAAAATAAACCATGTTAAATCTACTTTATTCGCAAAAGTTCAAAAAATGCTAAAAAACATTTAAAATCGAAACTTAGCAAGTAATTTCTAGCATATGAATATGATTTTCAATTCTAACCACTTTAACACAAAAATATATACAAAATAGTGTTGTGTGCCGAGTTTCGAGCAAAACAAGCCCTTGTTTGAGCTACTTTAAGCGCGAAAGTGCCAAAAAAGCTTAAAAACCATTAAATCGCAACTTAACACGTAATTTCTAGCATATGACTATGATTTTCAAATCTAACTACTTCAACACGATTATATATACCCAAATAGTGTTGTGTGCCAAGTTTCGTGCAAAATAAACCATGTTAAATCTACTTTATTTGCAAAAGTTCAAAAAATGCTAAAAAACATTTAAAAATCGAAACTTAGCAAGTAATTTCTAGCATATGAATATGATTTTCAATTCTAACCACTTTAACACAAAAAATATATACTAAATAGTGTTGTGTGCCATGTTTTCGAGCAAAACAAGCCTTGTTTGAGCTACTTTAAGCGCGAAAGTGCCAAAAAAGCTTAAAAAACCATTAAAATCGCAACTTAACACGTAATTTCTAGCATATGACTATGATTTTCAATTCAAACCACTTCAAAACAAAAAATATATACCAAATAGTGTTGTGTGCCAAGTATCGTGCAGAACAAACCAAGTTTGTGCTACTTTATGCGCGAAAGTGTCAAAAAAACTTAAAAACCCCTTAAAATCGCAACTTAGCACGTAATTTCTAGCATATGACTATGACTTTCAAATCTAACTACTTCAACACGATTATATATACCAAATAGTGTTGTGTGCCAAGTTTCGTGCAAAATAAACCATGTTAAATCTACTTTATTCGCAAAAGTTCAAAAAATGCTAAAAAACATTTAAAATCGAAACTTAGCAAGTAATTTCTAGCATATGAATATGATTTTCAATTCTAACCACTTTAACACAAAAATATATACAAAATAGTGTTGGTGTGCCGAGAGTTTCGAGCAAAACAAGCCTTGTTTGAGCTACTTTAAGCGCGGGGGAAAGTGCCAAAAAAGCTTAAAAACCATTAAAATCGCAACTTAACACGTAATTTCTAGCATAGTGACTATGATTTTCAAATCTAACTACTTCAACACGATTATATATACCAAATAGTGTTGTGTGCCAAGTTTCGTGCAAAATAAACCATGTTAAATCTACTTTATTTGCAAAAGTTCAAAAAATGCTAAAAAACATTTAAAATCGAAACTTAGCAAGTAATTTCTAGCATATGAATATGATTTTCAATTCTAACCACTTTAACACAAAAATATATACTAAATAGTGTTGTGTGCGTGAGTTTCGAGCAAAACAAGCCTTGTTTGAGCTACTTTAAGCGCGAGAAAGTGCCAAAAAAGCTTAAAAACCATTAAAATCGCAACTTAACACGTAATTTCTAGCATATGACTATGATTTTCAAATCTAACTACTTCAACACGATTATATATACCAAATAGGTTTGTGTGCCAAGTTTCGTGCAAAATAAACCATGTTAAATCTACTTTATTTGCAAAAGTTCAAAAAATGCTAAAAAACATTTAAAATCGAAACTTAGCAAGTAATTTCTAGCATATGAATATGATTTTCAATTCTAACCACTTTAACACAAAAATATATACTAAATAGTGTTGTGTGCCATGTTTCGAGCAAAACAAGCCTTGTTTGAGCTACTTTAAGCGCGAAAGTGCCAAAAAAGCTTAAAAAACCATTAAAATCGCAACTTAACACGTAATTTTCTAGCATATGACTATGATTTTCAATTCAAACCACTTCAAAACAAAAAATATATACCAAATAGTGTTGTGTGCCAAGTATCGTGCAGAACAAACCAAGTTTGTGCTACTTTATGCGTGAAAGTGTCAAAAAAAACTTAAAAACCCTTAAAATCGCAACTTAGCACGTAATTTCTAGCATATGACTATGATTTTCAAATCTAACTACTTCAACACGATTATATATACCAAATAGTGTTGTGTGCCAAGTTTCGTGCAAAATAAACCATGTTAAATCTACTTTATTCGCAAAAGTTCAAAAAATGCTAAAAAACATTTAAAATCGAAACTTAGCAAGTAATTTCTAGTATATGAATATGATTTTCAATTCTAACCACTTTAACACAAAAATATATACAAAATAGTGTTGTGTGCCGAGTTTTCGAGCGCAAAACAAGCCTTGTTTGAGCTACTTTAAGCGCGAAAGTGCCAAAAAAGCTTAAAAAACCATTAAAATCGCAACTTAACACGTAATTTCTAGCATATGACTATGATTTTCAAATCTAACTACTTCAACACGATTATATATACCAAATAGTGTTGTGTGCCAAGTTTCGTGCAAAAATAAACCATGTTAAATCTACTTTATTTGCAAAAGTTCAAAAAATGCTAAAAAACATTTAAAATCGAAACTTAGCAAGTAATTTCTAGCATATGAATATGATTTTCAATTCTAACCACTTTAACACAAAAATATATACTAAATAGTGTTTGTGTGCCATGTTTCGAGCAAAACAAGCCTTGTTTGAGCTACTTTAAGCGCGGAAAGTGCCAAAAAAGCTTAAAAAACCATTAAAATCGCAACTTAACACGTAATTTCTAGCATATGACTATGATTTTCAATTCAAACCACTTCAAAACAAAAAATATATACCAAATAGTGTTGTGTGCCAAGTATCGTGCAGAACAAACCAAGTTTGTGCTACTTTATGCGCGAAAGTGTCAAAAAAACTTAAAAACCCTTAAAATCGCAACTTAGCACGTAATTTCTAGCATATGACTATGATTTTCAAATCTAACTACTTCAACACGATTATATATACCAAATAGTGTGTTGTGTGCCAAGTTTCGTGCAAAATAAACCATGTTAAATCTACTTTATTCGCAAAAGTTCAAAAAATGCTAAAAAACATTTAAAATCGAAACTTAGCAAGTAATTTCTAGCATATGAATATGATTTTCAATTCTAACCACTTTAACACAAAAATATATACAAAAATAGTGTTGTGTGCCGAGGTTTCGAGCAAAACAAGCCTTGTTTGAGCTACTTTAAGCGCGAAAGTGCCAAAAAAGCTTAAAAACCATTAAAATCGCAACTTAACACGTAATTTCTAGCATATGACTATGATTTTCAAATCTAACTACTTCAACACGATTATATATACCAAATAGTGTTGTGTGCCATGTTTCGTGCAAAATAAACCATGTTAAATCTACTTTATTTGCAAAAGTTCAAAAAAATGCTAAAAAACATTTTAAAATCGAAACTTAGCAAGTAATTTCTAGCATATGAATATGATTTTCAATTCTAACCACTTTAACACAAAAATATATACTAAATAGTGTTGTGTGCCATGTTTCGAGCAAAACAAGCCTTGTTTGAGCTACTTTAAGCGCGGAAAGTGCCAAAAAAAAAGCTTAAAAACCATTAATAAATCGCAACTTAACACGTAATTTCTAGCATATGACTATGATTTTCAATTCAAACCACTTCAAAACAAAAAATATATACCAAATAGTGTTTGTGTGCCAAGTATCGTGCAGAACAAACCAAGTTTGTGCTACTTTATGCGCGAAAGTGTCAAAAAAACTTAAAAACCCTTAAAATCGCAACATAGCACGTAATTTCTAGCATATGACTATGATTTTCAAATCTAACTACTTCAACACGATTATATATACCAAATAGTGTTGTGTGCCAAGTTTCGTGCAAAATAAACCATGTTAAATCTACTTTATTCGCAAAAGTTCAAAAAATGCTAAAAAACATTTAAAATCGAAACTTAGCAAGTAATTTCTAGCATATGAATATGATTTTCAATTCTAACCACTTTAACACAAAAATATATACAAAATAGTGTTGTGTGCCGAGTTTCGAGCAAAACAAGCCTTGTTTGAGCTACTTTAAGCGCGAAAGTGCCAAAAAAGCTTAAAAACCATTAAAATCGCAACTTAACACGTAATTTCTAGCATATGACTATGATTTTCAAATCTAACTACTTCAACACGATTATATATACCAAATAGTGTTGTGTGCCAAGTTTCGTGCAAAATAAACCATGTTAAATCTACTTTATTTGCAAAAGTTCAAAAAATGCTAAAAAACATTTAAAATCGAAACTTAGCAAGTAATTTCTAGCATATGAATATGATTTTCAATTCTAACCACTTTAACACAAAAATATATACTAAATAGTGTTGTGTGCCATGTTTCGAGCAAAACAAGCCTTGTTTGAGCTACTTTAAGCGGCGAAAGTGCCAAAAAAGCTTAAAAAACCATTAAAATCGCAACTTAACACGTAATTTCTAGCATATGACTATGATTTTCAATTCAAACCACTTCAAAACAAAAAATATATACCAAATAGTGTTGTGTGCCAAGTATCGTGCAGAACAAACCAAGTTTGTGCTACTTTATGCGCGAAAGTGTCAAAAAAACTTAAAAACCCTTAAAATCGCAACTTAGCACGTAATTTTCTAGCATATGACTATGATTTTCAAATCTAACTACTTCAACACGATTATATATACCAAATAGTGTGTTGTGGTGCCAAGTTTCGTGCAAAATAAACCATGTTAAATCTACTTTATTCGCAAAAGTTCAAAAAATGCTAAAAAAACATTTTAAAATCGAAACTTAGCAAGTAATTTCTAGCATATGAATATGATTTTCAATCTAACCACTTTAACACAAAAATATATACAAAATAGTGTTGTGTGCCGAGTTTCGAGCAAAACAAGCCTTGTTTGAGCTACTTTAAGCGCGAAAGTGCCAAAAAAGCTTAAAAATCATTAAAATCGCAACTTAACACGTAATTTCTAGCATATGACTATGATTTTCAAATCTAACTACTTCAACACGATTATATATACCAAATAGTGTTGTGTGCCAAGTTTCGTGCAAAATAAACCATGTTAAATCTACTTTATTTGCAAAAGTTCAAAAAATGCTAAAAAAACATTTAAAATCGAAACTTAGCAAGTAATTTCTAGCATATGAATATGATTTTCAATTCTAACCACTTTAACACAAAAATATATACTAAATAGTGTTGTGTGCCATGTTTCGAGCAAAACAAGCCTTGTTTGAGCTACTTTAAGCGCGAAAGTGCCAAAAAAAGCTTTAAAAACCATTAAAATCGCAACTTAACACGTAATTTCTAGCATATGACTATGATTTTCAATTCAAACCACTTCAAAACAAAAAAATATATACCAAATAGTGTTGTGTGCCAAGTATCGTGCAGAACAAACCAAGTTTGTGCTACTTTATGCGCGAAAGTGTCAAAAAAACTTAAAAACCCTTAAAATCGCAACTTAGCACGTAATTTCTAGCATATGACTATGATTTTCAAATCTAACTACTTCAACACGATTATATATACCAAATAGTGTTGTGTGCCAAGTTTCGTGCAAAATAAACCATGTTAAATTCTACTTTATTCGCAAAAGTTCAAAAAATGCTAAAAAACATTTAAAATCGAAACTTAGCAAGTAATTTCTAGCATATGAATATGATTTTCAATTCTAACCACTTTAACACAAAAATATATACAAAATAGTTGTTGTGTGCCGAGTTTCGAGCAAAACAAGCCTTGTTTGAGCTACTTTAAGCGCGAAAGTGCCAAAAAAAGCTTAAAAAACCATTAAAATCGCAACTTAACACGTAATTTCTAGCATATGACTATGATTTTCAAATCTAACTACTTCAACACGATTATATATACCAAATAGTGTTGTGTGCCAAGTTTCGTGCAAAATAAACCATGTTAAATCTACTTTATTTGCCAAAAGTTCAAAAAAATGCTAAAAAACATTTAAAATCGAAACTTAGCAAGTAATTTCTAGCATATGAATATGATTTTCAATTCTAACCACTTTAACACAAAAATATATACTAAATAGTGTTGTGTGCCATGTTTCGAGCAAAACAAGCCTTGTATGAGCTACTTTAAGCGCGAAAGTGCCAAAAAAAGCTTTAAAAAACCATTAAAATCGCAACTTAACACGTAATTTCTAGCATATGACTATGATTTTCAATTCAAACCACTTCAAAACAAAAAATATATACCAAATAGTTGTTGTGTGCCAAGTATCGTGCCAGAACAAACCAAGTTTGAGCTACTTTTATGCGCGAAAGTGTCCAAAAAAAACTTAAAAAACCCTTAAAATCGCAACTTAGCACGTAATTTCTAGCATATGACTATGATTTTTCAAATCTAACTACTTCAACACGATTATATATACCAAATAGTGTTGTGTGCCAAGTTTCGTGCAAAATAAACCATGTTAAATCTACTTTATTCGCAAAAGTTCAAAAATGCTAAAAAACATTTAAAATCGAAACTTAGCAAGTAATTTCTAGCATATGAATATGATTTTCAATTCCTAACCACTTTAACACAAAAATATATACTAAATATTGTTGTGTGCCATGTTTCGAGCAAAACAAGCCTTGTTTGAGCTACTTTAAGCGCGAAAGTGCCAAAAAGCTTAAAAACCATTAAAATCGCAACTTAACACGTAATTTCTAGCATATGACTATGATTTTCAATTCAAACCACTTCAAAACCAAAAAATATATACCAAATAGTGTTGTGTGCCAAGCTTCGTGCGAAAACAAACCCAAGTTTGACCTACTTTATGTGCGAAGTGCCAAAAAAAGCTCATAAACCCTTTAAATCGCAATTTAACATGTAATTTCTATCATATGACTATTATTTTCAATTTTAACCATTTTCAACACGATTGTATAGTGTTAGGTGCCAATTTCGTGTAAAACAAACCATGTTTGAGCTACTTTATTTGCGAAAGTGTCAAAAAAGCGTAAAACCTTTAAAATCGCAACTTATCACGTAATTTCTATCATATCACTTTGATTTTCAATTATAACCACTTAAACACAATAATAATATACCAAATGGTATTGTGAGCCATGTTTCGTGCAAAACAAGCCAAGTTTGAGCTGCTTGATGTGCGAAAGTGCCAAAAAAGCTTAAAAACATTTAAAATCGTATACTTTATACGTTATTTTTAGCATATGACTATGATTTTAATTTCTAACAACCTTCAACACAATAATATATACCAAATAATGTGGTGTGCCAAGGTTCGTGCAAAACAAACCAAGTTAAAGCTACTTTATGCGCAAAATAGCCAAAAGTACTTAAAACAACCTTTAAAATCGCAACTTAGTGAGTAATTCTAGCATATGAATATGATTTTCAATTCTAACCACTTTAACACAAAAATATATACCAAATACCAAGTTTCATGCAAAACAAGCCCTGTTTGAGCCAAAAAAAGCTTAAAAACTATTAAAATCGAAACTTAACACGTAATTTCTAGCATTTTACTATGATTTTTAATTTAAACCACTTCAACACAAAAATATATAACAATAGTGTTCTGTGCCAAGTTTCGTGTAAAACAAACCACGTTTTGAGCTACTTTATGCGCGCACGTGTCAAAAAATCTTAAAAACCCAATAAAATCGCAACTAATACTTAATATCTACGCATATGACTATGATTTTAAATTATAACCACTTCAAGACAATAATATATACCAAATAGTGTTGTGTGCCCAAGTTTTGTGCAAAACAAACCAAGTTTGAGCTACTTTATGCGCGGAAAGTGTTTAAAAAACATGAAAAACGCTAAAATCGAAACTTAGCAGGTATTTTCTTACATATGATTATGATTTTCAATTCTAACTACTTCAACACGATTATATATACCAAATAGTGTTGTGTGCCAAGTTTCGTGCAAAACAAACGAAGCTAAATCTACTTTATTCGCAGAAGTGCCATAAATGCTAAAAAACCCCTTAAAATCGAAACTTAGCATGTGATTTCTAGCATATGAATATGATTTTCAATTCTAACTACATTAACAGAAAATATATACTAAATATTGTGTTGTGTGCCATGTTTTGTGCAAAACAAGCAAAGTTTGAGCTTGCTTTATGTGCGAAAGTGCCAAAAAAAAGGTTTTAAAACAATTAAAATCGCAACTTAAACACGTTATTTTTTAGCATATGGACTATGATTTTAATTTATAACAACTTCAACACAATAATATATACCAAATAATGTGGGTGTGCCAAGTTTCGTGCAAAACAAACCAAGTGAAAGCTACTTTATGCGTAAAAGTGCCAAAAATTCTAAAAGAAACCTTTAAAATCGCAACTTAGCAAGTAATTTCTAGCATATGAATATGCTTTTCAATGCTAACCACTTTAACACAAAAATATATACAAAATATTGTTGTCTGCCAAAGTTTCGTGCAAAAAAGCCCTGTTTGAGCTACTTTATGCCGCGGAAAGTGCCACAAAAAAGGCTTAAAAACCATTAAAAATCGCAACTTAACATGTAATTTCTAGCATATGACTATGATTTTTAATTCAAACCACTTCAACACACAAATATATACCAAATCTTGTTGTGTGCTAAGTTTCGTGCAAAACAAACCAAGTTTGAGCACTTTATGCGCGAAAGTGTCAAAAAACCATAAAAACCCTTAAAATCGCAATTTTAACATGTAATTTCTAACATATGACTATGATTTTCAATTCTAACCATTTTAACACAATAATATATACCAAATAGTGTTGTGTGAAAGTGGCAAAAAATCTTAAAAACCCTTTAAAATCGCAACTTAGCAAGTATTTTCTTGCATATGACTATGATTTTAAATTCTAACTACTTCAACACGATTATATATACCAAATAGTGTTGAGGTGTGCCAAGTATCGTGCAGAACAAACCAAGTTTGAGCTACTTTATGCGCGAAAGTGTCAAAAAAACTTAAAAACCCTTAAAATCGCAACTTAGCACGTAATTTCTAGCATATGACTATGATTTTCCAAAATCTAACTACTTCAACACGATTATATATACCAAATAGTGTTGTGTGCCAAGTTTCGTGCAAAATAAACCATGTTAAATCTACTTTATTCGCAAAAGTTCAAAAAATGCTAAAAAAAACTATTTAAAATCGAAATCTTAGCAAGTAATTTCTAGCATATGAAGTATGATTTTCAATTCTAACCACTTTAACACAAAATATATACTAAATAGTGTTGTGTGCCATGTTTCGAGCAAAACAAGCCTTGTTTGAGCTACTTTAAGCGCGAAAGTGCCAAAAAAAGCTTAAAAACAATTAAAATCGCAACTTAACACGTAATTTTCTAGCATATGACTATGATTTTCAATTCAAACCACTTCAAAACAAAAATAATATACCAAATAGTGTTGTGTGCCAAGCTTCGTGCGAAACAAACCAAGTTTGACCTACTTTATGTGCGAAGTGCCAAAAAAGCTCATAAACCCTTTAAATCGCAATTTAACATGTAATTTCTATCATATGACTATTATTTTCAATTTTTAACCATTTCAACACGATTGTATAAACCAAATAGTGTTAGGTGCCAATTTCGTGTAAAACAAACATGTTTGAGCTACTTTATTTGCGAAAGTGTCAAAAAAGCGTAAAACCTTTAAAATCGCAACTTATCACGTAATTTCTATCATATCACTTTGATTTTCAATTATAACCACTTAAACACAATAATATATACCAATGGTATTGTGAGCCATGTTTCGTGCAAAACAAGCCAAGTTTGAGCTTCTTGATGTGGCGAAGAAAGTGCCAAAAAAGCTTAAAAACATTTAAAATCGTAACTTTATACGTTATTTTTAGCATATGACTATGATTTTAATTTCATAACAACTTCAACACAATAATATATACCAAATAATGTGGTGTGCCAAGTTTCGTTGCAAAACAAACCAAGGTTAAAGCTACTTTATGCGGCAAAATAGCCCAAAAATACTAAAACAACCTTTAAAATCGCAACATAGTGAGTAATTTCTAGCATATGAATATGATTTTCAATTCTAACCACTTTAACACAAAAATATATACCAAATAGTGTTGTGTGCCAAGTTTCATGCAAAAAAGGCCCTGTTTGAGCCAAAAAAGCTTAAAAACTATTAAAAATCGAAACTTAACACGTAATTTCTAGCATTTTACTATGATTTTTAATTCAAAACCACTTCAACACAAAAATATAAAACAAATAGTGTTCTGTGCAGTAAGTTTCTTGCAAAACAAACAAAGTTTGAGCTACTTTATGCGCGCAAGTGTCAAAAAACCTTAAAAAACCCATAAAATCGCAACTAATACGTAATATCTAGCATATAACTATTATTTTAAAATTATAACCACTTCAAGACAATATAATATACCAAATACTGTTGTGTGCCAAGTTTTGTGCAAAACAAACCAAGTTTAAGCTACTTTATGCGCGGGAAAGTGTCAAAAAACATGAAAAACGCTTAAATTCGAAACTTAGCAGGTATTTTCTTACATATGACTATGATTTTCAATTCTAAACTACTTCAACACGATTTTATATACCAATAGTGTTGTGTGCCAAGTTTTCGTGCAAAACAAACCAAGCTAAATCTACTTTATTCGCAGAAGTGCCATAAATGCCTAAATAACCCTTAAAATCGAAACTTAGCAAGTGATTTCTAGCATATGAATATGAATTTCAATTCTAACCACATTAACACAAAAATATATACTAAATAGTGTTGTGATGCCATGTATTCGTGCAAAACAAGCAAAGTTTTGAGCTGCTTTATGTGCGAAAGTGCCAAAAAAGGTTTTAAAACAATTAAAATCGCAAACTTAAACACGTTATTTTTAGCATATGACTATGATTTTAATTTATAACAACTTCAACACAATAAAATATACCAAATAATGAGGTGTGCCAAGTTTCGTGCAAAACAAACCAAGTGAAAGCTTACTTTATGCGTAAAAAGTGCCAAAAATGCTAAAAAAAACCTTTAAAATCGCAACTTAGCAAGTAAATTTATAGCATATGAATATGCTTTTCAATGCTAACCACTTTAACACAAAAATATATACAAAATATTGTTGTCTGCCAAGTTTCGTGCAAAAAAAGCCCTGTTTGAGCTACTTTATGCGCGAAGAGTGCCAAAAAAGCTTTAAAAACCATTAAAATCGCAACTTAACATGTAATTTCTAGCATATGACTATGATTTTTAATTCAAACCACTTCAACACACAAATATATACCAAATCGTGTTGGTGTGCCTAAGTTTCGTGCAAAACAAGCCAAGTTTGAGCACTTTATGCGCGGAAAGTGTCAAAAAATCTTAAAAACCCTTAAAATCGCAAACTTAGCACGTAATTTCTAGCATATGACTATGATTTTCAATTCTAACTACTTCAACACGATTATATATACCAAATAGTGTTGTGTGCCAAGTTTCGTGCAAAATAAACCATGTTAAATCTACTTTATTCGCAAAAAGTTTAAAAAATGCTAAAAAAACATTTAAAATCGAAACTTAGCAAGGAATTTCTAGCATATGAATATGATTTTCAATTCTAACCACTTTAACACAAAAATATATACTAAATAGTGTTGTGTGCCATGTTTCGAGCAAAACAAGCCTTGTTTGAGCTACTTTAAGCGCGAAAGTGCCAAAAAAGCTTAAAAAACATTAAAATCGCAACTTAACACGTAATTTCTAGCATATGACTATGATTTTCAATTCAAACCACTTCAAAACAAAAATATATACCAAATAGTGTTGTGTGCCAAGCTTCGTGCGAAACAAACCAAGTTTGACCTACTTTATGCGCGAAGTGCCAAAAAAGCTCATAAACCCTTTAAATCGCAATTTAACATGTAATTTCTATCATATGACTATTATTTTCAATTTTAACCATTTCAACACGATCGTATAAACCAAATAGTGTTAGGTGCCAATTTCGTGCAAAACAAACCATGTTTGAGCTACATTATTTGTGAAAGTGTCAAAAAAGCGTAAAACCTTTAAAATCGCAACTTATCACGTAATTTCTATCATATCACTTTGATTTTCAATTATAACCACTTAAACACAATAATATATACCAAATGGTATTGTCAGCCATGTTTCGTGCAAAACAAGCCAAGTTTGAGCTGCTTGATGTGCGAGAGTGCCAAAAAAGCTTAAAAACATTTAAAATCGCAACTTAACACGTTATTTTTAGCATATGAC
This sequence comes from Amaranthus tricolor, assembly GCF_026212465.1. Taxonomy (NCBI): domain Eukaryota; kingdom Viridiplantae; phylum Streptophyta; class Magnoliopsida; order Caryophyllales; family Amaranthaceae; genus Amaranthus; species Amaranthus tricolor. The sequence continues at coordinate 12,512,483 of NC_080059.1, read as the reverse complement.
TATGATTATAATTTCTAACAACTTCAACACAATAATATATACCAAATAATGTGGTGTGCCAAGTTTCGTGCAAAACAAACCAAGTTAAAGCTACTTTATGGGCAAAATAGCCAAAAATACTAAAACAACCTTTAAAATCGCAACTTAGTGAGTAATTTCTAGCATATGAATATGATTTTCAATTCTAACCACTTTAACACAAAAATATATACCAAATAGTGTTGTGTGCCAAGTTTCATGCAAAAAAGGCCTTGTTTGAGCCAAAAAAGCTTAAAAACTATTAAAATCGAAACTTAACACGTAATTTCTAGCATTTTACTATGATTTTTAATTCAAACCACTTCAACACAAAAATATAAAACAAATAGTGTTCTGTGCCAAGTTTCTTGCAAAACAAACAAAGTTTGCGCGCAAGTGTCAAAAAACCTTAAAAACCCATAAAATCGCAACTAATACGTAATATCTAGCATATAACTATTATTTTAAATTATAACCACTTCAAGACAATATAATATACCAAATACTGTTGTGTGCCAAGTTTTGTGCAAAACAAACCAAGTTTAAGCTACTTTATGCGCGAAAGTGTCAAAAAACATGAAAAACGCTTAAAATCGAAACTTAGCAGGTATTTTCTTACATATGACTATGATTTTCAATTCTAACTACTTCAACACGATTTTATATACCAAATAGTGTTGTGTGCCAAGTTTCGTGCAAAACAAACCAAGCTAAATCTACTTTATTCGCAGAAGTGCCATAAATGCTAAATAACCCTTAAAATCGAAACTTAGCAAGTGATTTCTAGCATATGAATATGATTTTCAATTCTAACCACATTAACACAAAAATATATACTAAATAGTGTTGTGTGCCATGTTTCGTGCAAAACAAGCAAAGTTTGAGCTGCTTTATGTGCGAAAGTGCCAAAAAAGGTTTAAAACAATTAAAATCGCAACTTAACACGTTATTTTTAGCATATGACTATGATTTTAATTTATAACAACTTCAACACAATAATATATACCAAATAATGTGGTGTGCCAAGTTTCGTGCAAAACAAACCAAGTGAAAGCTACTTTATGCGTAAAAGTGCCAAAAATGCTAAAAAAAACCTTTAAAATCGCAACTTAGCAAGTAATTTCTAGCATATGAATATGCTTTTCAATGCTAACCACTTTAACACAAAAATATATACAAAATATTGTTGTCTGCCAAGTTTCGTGCAAAAAAAGCCCTGTTTGAGCTACTTTATGCGCGAAAGTGCCAAAAAAGCTTAAAAACCATTAAAATCGCAACTTAACATGTAATTTCTAGCATATGACTATGATTTTTAATTCAAACCACTTCAACACACAAATATATACCAAATCGTGTTGTGTGCTAAGTTTCGTGCAAAACAAGCCAAGTTTGAGCACTTTATGCGCGAAAGTGTCAAAAAATCTTAAAAACCTTTAAAATCGCAACTTCGCACGTAATTTCTAGCATATGACTATGATTTTCAATTCTAACTACTTCAACACGATTATATATACCAAATAGTGTTGTGTGCCAAGTTTCGTGCAAAATAAACCATGTTAAATCTACTTTATTCGCAAAAGTTTAAAAAATGCTAAAAAAACATTTAAAATCGAAACTTAGCAAGGAATTTCTAGCATATGAATATGATTTTCAATTCTAACCACTTTAACACAAAAATATATACTAAATAGTGTTGTGTGCCATGTTTCGAGCAAAACAAGCCTTGTTTGAGCTACTTTAAGCGCGAAAGTGCCAAAAAAGCTTTAAAAACATTAAAATCGCAACTTAACACGTAATTTCTAGCATATGACTATGATTTTCAATTCAAACCACTTCAAAACAAAAATATATACCAAATAGTGTTGTGTGCCAAGCTTCGTGCGAAACAAACCAAGTTTCACCTACTTTATGCGCGAAGTGCCAAAAAAGCTCATAAACCCTTTAAATCGCAATTTAACATGTAATTTCTATCATATGACTATTATTTTCAATTTTAACCATTTCAACACGATCGTATAAACCAAATAGTGTTAGGTGCCAATTTCGTGCAAAACAAACCATGTTTGAGCTACATTATTTGTGAAAGTGTCAAAAAAAGCGTAAAACCTTTAAAATCGCAACTTATCACGTAATTTCTATCATATCACTTTGATTTTCAATTATAACCACTTAAACACAATAATATATACCAAATGGTATTGTGAGCATGTTTCGTGCAAAACAAGCCAAGTTTGAGCTGCTTGATGTGCGAAAGTGCCAAAAAAGCTTAAAAACATTTAAAATCGCAACTTAACACGTTATTTTTAGCATATGACTATGATTATAATTTCTAACAACTTCAACACAATAATATATACCAAATAATGTGGTGTGCCAAGTTTCGTGCAAAACAAACCAAGTTAAAGCTACTTTATGGGCAAAATAGCCAAAAATACTAAAACAACCTTTAAAATCGCAACTTAGTGAGTAATTTCTAGCATATGAATATGATTTTCAATTCTAACCACTTTAACACAAAAATATATACCAAATAGTGTTGTGTGCCAAGTTTCATGCAAAAAAGGCCCTGTTTGAGCCAAAAAAGCTTAAAAACTATTAAAATCGAAACTTAACACGTAATTTCTAGCATTTTACTATGATTTTTAATTCAAACCACTTCAACACAAAAATATAAAACAAATAGTGTTCTGTGCCAAGTTTCTTGCAAAACAAACAAAGTTTGAGCTACTTTATGCGCGCAAGTGTCAAAAAACCTTAAAAACCCATAAAATCGCAACTAATACGTAATATCTAGCATATAACTATTATTTTAAATTATAACCACTTCAAGACAATATAATATACCAAATACTGTTGTGTGCCAAGTTTTGTGCAAAACAAACCAAGTTTAAGCTACTTTATGCGCGAAAGTGTCAAAAAACATGAAAAACGCTTAAAATCGAAACTTAGCAGGTATTTTCTTACATATGACTATGATTTTCAATTCTAACTACTTCAACACGATTTTATATACCAAATAGTGTTGTGTGCCAAGTTTCGTGCAAAACAAACCAAGCTAAATCTACTTTATTCGCAGAAGTGCCATAAATGCTAAATAACCCTTAAAATCGAAACTTAGCAAGTGATTTCTAGCATATGAATATGATTTTCAATTCTAACCACATTAACACAAAAATATATACTAAATAGTGTTGTGTGCCATGTTTCGTGCAAAACAAGCAAAGTTTGAGCTGCTTTATGTGCGAAAGTGCCAAAAAAGGTTTAAAACAATTAAAATCGCAACTTAACACGTTATTTTTAGCATATGACTATGATTTTAATTTATAACAACTTCAACACAATAATATATACCAAATAATGTGGTGTGCCAAGTTTCGTGCAAAACAAACCAAGTGAAAGCTACTTTATGCGTAAAAGTGCCAAAAATGCTAAAAAAAAACCTTTAAAATCGCAACTTAGCAAGTAATTTCTAGCATATGAATATGCTTTTCAATGCTAACCACTTTAACACAAAAATATATACAAAATATTGTTGTCTGCCAAGTTTCGTGCAAAAAAAGCCCTGTTTGAGCTAGTTTATGCGCGAAAGTGCCAAAAAAGCTTAAAAACCATTAAAATCGCAACTTAACATGTAATTTCTAGCATATGACTATGATTTTTAATTCAAACCACTTCAACACACAAATATATACCAAATCGTGTTGTGTGCTAAGTTTCGTGCAAAACAAACGAAGTTTGAGCACTTTATGCGCGAAAGTGTCAAAAAATCTTAAAAAACCCTTAAAATCGCAACTTAGCACGTAATTTCTAGCATATGACTATGATTTTCAATTCTAACTACTTCAAAACGATTATATATACCAAATAGTGTTGTGTGCCAAGTTTCGTGCAAAATAAACCATGTTAAATCTACTTTATTCGCAAAAGTTCAAAAAATGCTAAAAAAACATTTAAAATCGAAACTTAGCAAGGAATTTCTAGCATATGAATATGATTTTCAATTCTAACCACTTTAACACAAAATATATACTAAATAGTGTTGTGTGCCATGTTTCGAGCAAAACAAGCCTTGTTTGAGCTACTTTAAGCGCGAAAGTGCCAAAAAAGCTTAAAAAGCATTAAAATCGCAACTTAACACGTAATTTCTAGCATATGACTATGATTTTCAATTCAAACCACTTCAAAACAAAAATATATACCAAATAGTGTTGTGTGCCAAGCTTCGTGCGAAACAAACCAAGTTTGACCTACTTTATGCGCGAAGTGCCAAAAAAGCTCATAAACCCTTTAAATCGCAATTTAACATGTAATTTCTATCATATGACTATTATTTTCAATTTTAACCATTTCAACACGATCGTATAAACCAAATAGTGTTAGGTGCCAATTTCGTGCAAAACAAACCATGTTTGAGCTACTTTATTTGCGAAAGTGTCAAAAAAGCGTAAAACCTTTAAAATCGCAACTTATCACGTAATTTCTATCATATCACTTTGATTTTCAATTATAACCACTTAAACACAATAATATATACCAAATGGTATTGTGAGCCATGTTTTGTGCAAAACAAGCCAAGTTTGAGCTGCTTGATGTGCGAAAGTGCCAAAAAAGCTTAAAAACATTTAAAATCGCAACTTAACACGTTATTTTTAGCATATGACTATGATTTTAATTTCTAACAACTTCAACACAATAATATATACCAAATAATGTGGTGTGCCAAGTTTCGTGCAAAACAAACCAAGTTAAAGCTACTTTATGCGCAAAATAGCCAAAAATACTAAAACAACCTTTAAAATCGCAACTTAGTGAGTAATTTCTAGCATATGAATATGATTTTCAATTCTAACCACTTTAACACAAAAATATATACCAAATAGTGTTGTGTGACAAGTTTCATGCAAAAAAGGCCCTGTTTGAGCCAAAAAAGCTTAAAAACTATTAAAATCGAAACTTAACACGTAATTTCTAGCATTTTACTATGATTTTTAATTCAAAACCACTTCAACACACAAATATATACCAAATCGTGTTGTGTGCTAAGTTTCGTGCAAAACAAGCCAAGTTTGAGCACTTTATGCGCGAAAGTGTCAAAAAATCTTAAAAACCCTTAAAATCGCAACTTAGCACGTAATTTCTAGCATATGACAGTGATTTTCAATTCTAACTATTTCAACACGATTATATATACCAAATAGTGTTGTGTGCCAAGTTTCGTGCAAAATAAACCATGTTAAATCTAATTTATTCGCAAAAGTTCAAAAAATGCTAAAAAAATTTAAAATCGAAACTTAGCAAGTAATTTCTAGCATATGAATATGATTTTCAATTCTAACCAATTTAACACAAAAATATATACTAAATAGTGTTGTGTGCCATGTTTCGAGCAAAACAAGCCTTGTTTGAGCTACTTTAAGCGCGAAAGTGCCAAAAAAGCTTAAAAACCATTAAAATCGCAACTTAACACGTAATTTCTAGCATATGACTATGATTTTCAATTCAAACCACTTCAAAACAAAAATATATACCAAATAGTGTTGTGTGCCAAGCTTCGTGCGAAACAAACCAAGTTTGACCTACTTTATGCGCGAAGTGCCAAAAAAGCTCATAAACCCTTTAAATCGCAATTTAACATGTAATTTCTATCATATGACTATTATTTTCAATTTTAACCATTTCAACACGATCGTATAAACCAAATAGTGTTAGGTGCCAATTTCGTGCAAAACAAACCATGTTTGAGCTACTTTATTTGCGAAAGTGTCAAAAAAGCGTAAAACCTTTAAAATCGCAACTTATCACGTAATTTCTATCATATCACTTTGATTTTCAATTATAACCACTTAAACACAATAATATATACCAAATGGTATTGTGAGCCATGTTTCGTGCAAAACAAGCCAAGTTTGAGCTGCTTGATGTGCGAAAGTGCCAAAAAAGCTTAAAAACATTTAAAATCGTAACTTTATACGTTATTTTTAGCATATGACTATGATTTTAATTTCTAACAACTTCAACACAATAATATATACCAAATAATGTGGTGTGCCAAGTTTCGTGCAAAACAAACCAAGTTAAAGCTACTTTATGCGCAAAATAGCCAAAAATACTAAAACAACCTTTAAAATCGCAACTTAGTGAGTAATTTCTAGCATATGAATATGATTTTCAATTCTAACCACTTTAACACAAAAATATATACCAAATAGTGTTGTGTGCCAAGTTTCATGCAAAACAAGCCCTGTTTGAGCCAAAAAAGCATAAAAACTATTAAAATCGAAACTTAACACGTAATTTCTAGCATTTTACTATGATTTTTAATTCAAACCACTTCAACACAAAAATATAAAACAAATAGTGTTCTGTGCCAAGTTTCTTGCAAAACAAACAAAGTTTGAGCTACTTTATGCGCGCAAGTGTCAAAAAACCTTAAAAACCCATAAAATCGCAACTAATACGTAATATCTAGCATATAACTATTATTTTAAATTATAACCACTTCAAGACAATATAATATACCAAATATTGTTGTGTGCCAAGTTTTGTGCAAAACAAGCCAAGTTTAAGCTACTTTATGCGCGAAAGTGTCAAAAAACATGAAAAACGCTTAAAATCGAAACTTAGCAGGTATTTTCTTACATATGACTATGATTTTCAATTCTAACTACTTCAACACGATTTTATATAACAAATAGTGTTGTGTGCCAAGTTTCGTGCAAAACAAACCAAGCTAAATCTACTTTATTCGCAGAAGTGCCATAAATGCTAAATAACCCTTAAAATCGAAACTTAGCAAGTGATTTCTAGCATATGAATATGATTTTCAATTCTAACCACATTAACACAAAAATATATACTAAATAGTGTTGTGTGCCATGTTTCGTGCAAAACAAGCAAAGTTTGAGCTGCTTTATGTGCGAAAGTACCAAAAAAGGTTTAAAACAATTAAAATCGCAACTTAACACGTTATTTTTAGCATATGACTATGATTTTAATTTATAACAACTTCAACACAATAATATATACCAAATAATGTGGTGTGCCAAGTTTCGTGCAAAACAAACCAAGTAAAAGCTACTTTATGCGTAAAAGTGCCAAAAATGCTAAAAAAACCTTTAAAATCGCAACTTAGCAAGTAATTTCTAGCACATGAATATGCTTTTCAATGCTAACCACTTTAACACAAAAATATATACAAAATATTGTTGTCTGCCAAGTTTCGTGCAAAAAAAGCCCTGTTTGAGCTACTTTATGCGCGAAAGTGCCAAAAAAGCTTAAAAACCATTAAAATCGCAACTTAACATGTAATTTCTAGCATATGACTATGATTTTTAATTCAAACCACTTCAACACACAAATATATACCAAATCGTGTTGTGTGCTAAGTTTCGTGCAAAACAAACCAAGTTTGAGCACTTTATGCGCGAAAGTGTCAAAAAATCTTAAAAACCCTTAAAATCGCAACTTAGCACGTAATTTCTAGCATATGACTATGATTTTCAATTCTAACTACTTCAACACGATTATATATACCAAATAGTGTTGTGTGCCAAGTTTCGTGCAAAATAAACCATGTTAAATCTACTTTATTCGCAAAAGTTCAAAAAATGCTAAAAAAACATTTAAAATCGAAACTTAGCAAGTAATTTCTAGCATATGAATATGATTTTCAAATCTAACCACTTTAACACAAAAATATATACTAAATAGTGTTGTGTGCCATGTTTCGAGCAAAACAAGCCTTGTTTGAGCTACTTTAAGCGCGAAAGTGCCAAAAAAGCTTAAAAAACATTAAAATCGCAACTTAACACGTAATTTCTAGCATATGACTATGATTTTCAATTCAAACCACTTCAAAACAAAAATATATACCAAATAGTGTTGTGTGCCAAGCTTCGTGCGAAACAAACCAAGTTTCACCTACTTTATGCGCGAAGTGCCAAAAAAGCTCATAAACCCTTTAAATCGCAATTTAACATGTAATTTCTATCATATGACTATTATTTTCAATTTTAACCATTTCAACACGATCGTATAAACCAAATAGTGTTAGGTGCCAATTTCGTGCAAAACAAACCATGTTTGAGCTACTTTATTTGCGAAAGTGTCAAAAAAGCGTAAAACCTTTAAAATCGCAACTTATCACGTAATTTCTATCATATCACTTTGATTTTCAATTATAACCACTTAAACACAACAATATATACCAAATGGTATTGTGAGCCATGTTTCGTGCAAAACAAGCCAAGTTTGAGCTGCTTGATGTGCGAAAGTGCCAAAAAAGCTTAAAAACATTTAAAATCGCAACTTAACACGTTATTTTTAGCATATGACTATGATTTTAATTTCTAACAACTTCAACACAATAATATATACCAAATAATGTGGTGTGCCAAGTTTCGTGCAAAACAAACCAAGTTAAAGCTACTTTATGCGCAAAATAGCCAAAAATACTAAAACAACCTTTAAAATCGCAACTTAGTGAGTAATTTCTAGCATATGAATATGATTTTCAATTCTAACCACTTTAACACAAAAATATATACCAAATAGTGTTGTGTGCCAAGTTTCATGCAAAAAAGGCCCTGTTTGAGCCAAAAAAGCTTAAAAACTATTAAAATCGAAACTTAACACGTAATTTCTAGCATTTTACTATGATTTTTAATTCAAACCACTTCAACACAAAAATATAAAACAAATAGTGTTCTGTGCCAAGTTTCTTGCAAAACAAACAAAGTTTGAGCTACTTTATGCGCGCAAGTGTCAAAAAACCTTAAAAACCCATAAAAACGCAACTAATACGTAATATCTAGCATATAACTATTATTTTAAATTATAACCACTTCAAGACAATAATATATACCAAATACTGTTGTGTGCCAAGTTTTGTGCAAAACAAACCAAGTTTAAGCTACTTTATGCGCGAAAGTGTCAAAAAACATGAAAAACGCTTAAAATCGAAACTTAGCAGGTATTTTCTTACATATGACTATGATTTTCAATTCTAACTACTTCAACACGATTTTATATACCAAATAGTGTTGTGTGCCAAGTTTCGTGCAAAACAAACCAAGCTAAATCTACTTTATTCGCAGAAGTGCCATAAATGCTAAATAACCCTTAAAATCGAAACTTAGCAAGTGATTTCTAGCATATGAATATGATTTTCAATTCTAACCACATTAACACAAAAATATATACTAAATAGTGTTGTGTGCCATGTTTCGTGCAAAACAAGCAAAGTTTGAGCTGCTTTATGTGCGAAAGTGCCAAAAAAGGTTTAAAACAATTAAAATCGCAACTTAACACGTTATTTTTAGCATATGACTATGATTTTAATTTATAACAACTTCAACACAATAATATATACCAAATAATGTGGTGTGCCAAGTTTCGTGCAAAACAAACCAAGTGAAAGCTACTTTATGCGTAAAAGTGCCAAAAATGCTAAAAAAAACCTTTAAAATCGCAACTTAGCAAGTAATTTCTAGCATATGAATATGCTTTTCAATGCTAACCACTTTAACACAAAAATATATACAAAATATTGTTGTCTGCCAAGTTTCGTGCAAAAAAAAGCCCTATTTGAGCTACTTTATGCGCGAAAGTGCCAAAAAAGCTTAAAAACCATTAAAATCACAACTTAACATGTAATTTCTAGCATATGACTATGATTTTTAATTCAAACCACTTCAACACACAAATATATACCAAATCGTGTTGTGTGCTAAGTTTCGTGCAAAACAAACCAAGTTTGAGCACTTTATGCGCGAAAGTGTCAAAAAATCTTAAAAACCCTTAAAATCGCAACTTAGCACGTAATTTCTAGCATATGACTATGATTTTCAATTCTAACTACTTCAACACGATTATATATACCAAATAGTGTTGTGTGCCAAGTTTCGTGCAAAATAAACCATGTTAAATCTACTTTATTCGCAAAAGTTCAAAAAATGCTAAAAAACATTTAAAATCGAAACTTAGCAAGTAATTTCTAGCATATGAATATGATTTTCAATTCTAACCACTTTAACACAAAAATATATACTAAATAGTGTTGTGTGCCATGTTTCGAGCAAAAGAAGCCTTGTTTGAGCTACTTTAAGCGCGAAAGTGCCAAAAAAGCTTAAAAAACATTAAAATCGCAACTTAACACGTAATTTCTAGCATATGACTATGATTTTCAATTCAAACCACTTCAAAACAAAAATATATACCAAATAGTGTTGTGTGCCAAGCTTCGTGCGAAACAAACCAAGTTTGACCTACTTTATGCGCGAAGTGCCAAAAAAGCTCATAAACCCTTTAAATCGCAATTTAACATGTAATTTCTATCATATGACTATTATTTTCAATTTTAACCATTTCAACACGATCGTATAAACCAAATAGTGTTAGGTGCCAATTTCGTGCAAAACAAACCATGTTTGAGCTACTTTATTTGCGAAAGTGTCAAAAAAGCGTAAAACCTTTAAAATCGCAACTTATCACGTAATTTCTATCATATCACTTTGATTTTCAATTATAACCACTTAAACACAATAATATATACCAAATGGTATTGTGAGCCATGTTTCGTGCAAAACAAGCCAAGTTTGAGCTGCTTGATGTGCGAAAGTGCCAAAAAAGCTTAAAAACATTTAAAATCGCAACTTAACACGTTATTTTTAGCATATGACTATGATTTTAATTTCTAACAACTTCAACACAATAATATATACCAAATAATGTGGTGTGCCAAGTTTCGTGCAAAACAAACCAAGTTAAAGCTACTTTATGCGCAAAATAGCCAAAAATACTAAAACAACCTTTAAAATCGCAACTTAGTGAGTAATTTCTAGCATATGAATATGATTTTCAATTCTAACCACTTTAACACAAAAATATATACCAAATAGTGTTGTGTGCCAAGTTTCATGCAAAAAAGGCCCTGTTTGAGCCAAAAAAGCTTAAAAACTATTAAAATCGAAACTTAACACGTAATTTCTAGCATTTTACTATGATTTTTAATTCAAACCACTTCAACACAAAAATGTAAAACAAATAGTGTTCTGTGCCAAGTTTCTTGCAAAACAAACAAAGTTTGAGCTACTTTATGCGCGCAAGTGTCAAAAAACCTTAAAAACCCATAAAATCGCAACTGATACGTAATATCTAGCATATAACTATTATTTTAAATTATAACCACTTCAAGACAGTAATATATACCAAATACTGTTGTGTGCCAAGTTTTGTGCAAAACAAACCAAGTTTAAGCTACTTTATGCGCGAAAGTGTCAAAAAACATGAAAAACGCTTAAAATCGAAACTTAGCAGGTATTTTCTTACATATGACTATGATTTTCAATTCTAACTACTTCAACACGATTTTATATACCAAATAGTGTTGTGTGCCAAGTTTCGTGCAAAACAAACCAAGCTAAATCTACTTTATTCGCAGAAGTGCCATAAATGCTAAATAACCCTTAAAATCGAAACTTAGCAAGTGATTTCTAGCATATGAATATGATTTTCAATTCTAACCACATTAACACAAAAATATATACTAAATAGTGTTGTGTGCCATGTTTCGTGCAAAACAAGCAAAGTTTGAGCTGCTTTATGTGCGAAAGTGCCAAAAAAGGTTTAAAACAATTAAAATCGCAACTTAACACGTTATTTTTAGCATATGACTATGATTTTAATTTATAACAACTTCAACACAATAATATATACCAAATAATGTGGTGTGCCAAGTTTCGTGCAAAACAAACCAAGTGAAAGCTACTTTATGCGTAAAACCTTTAAAAACGCAACTTAGCAAGTAATTTCTAGCATATGAATATGCTTTTCAATGCTAACCACTTTAACACAAAAATATATACAAAATATTGTTGTCTGCCAAGTTTCGTGCAAAAAAAGCCCTGTTTGAGCTACTTTATGCGCGAAAGTGCCAAAAAAGCTTAAAAACCATTAAAATCGCAACTTAACATGTAATTTCTAGCATATGACTATGATTTTTAATTCAAACCACTTCAACACACAAATATATACCAAATCGTGTTGTGTGCTAAGTTTCGTGCAAAACAAACCAAGTTTGAGCACTTTATGCGCGAAAGTGTCCAAAAATCTTAAAAACCCTTAAAATCGCAACTTAGCACGTAATTTCTAGCATATGACTATGATTTTCAATTCTAACTACTTCAAAACGATTATATATACCAAATAGTGTTGTGTGCCAAGTTTCGTGCAAAATAAACCATGTTAAATCTACTTTATTCGCAAAAGTTCAAAAAATGCTAAAAAAACATTTAAAATCGAAACTTAGCAAGGAATTTCTAGCATATGAATATGATTTTCAATTCTAACCACTTTAACACAAAAATATATACTAAATAGTGTTGTGTGCCATGTTTCGAGCAAAACAAGCCTTGTTTGAGCTACTTTAAGCGCGAAAGTGCCAAAAAAGCTTAAAAAACATTAAAATCGCAACTTAACACGTAATTTCTAGCATATGACTATGATTTTCAATTCAAACCACTTCAAAACAAAAATATATACCAAATAGTGTTGTGTGCCAAGCTTCGTGCGAAACAAACCAAGTTTGACCTACTTTATGCGCGAAGTGCCAAAAAAGCTCATAAACCCTTTAAATCGAAATTTAACATGTAATTTCTATCATATGACTATTATTTTCAATTTTAACCATTTCAACACGATTGTATAAACCAAATAGTGTTAGGTGCCAATTTCGTGCAAAACAAACCATGTTTGAGCTACTTTATTTGCGAAAGTGTCAAAAAAGCGTAAAACCTTTAAAATCGCAACTTATCACGTAATTTCTATCATATCACTTTGATTTTCAATTATAACCACTTAAACACAATAATATATACCAAATGGTATTGTGAGCCATGTTTCGTGCAAAACAAGCCAAGTTTGAGCTGCTTGATGTGCGAAAGTGCCAAAAAAGCTTAAAAACATTTAAAATCGCAACTTAACACGTTATTTTTAGCATATGACTATGATTTTAATTTCTAACAACTTCAACACAATAATATATACCAAATAATGTGGTGTGCCAAGTTTCGTGCAAAACAAACCAAGTTAAAGCTACTTTATGCGCAAAATAGCCAAAAATACTAAAACAACCTTTAAAATCGCAACTTAGTGAGTAATTTCTAGCATATGAATATGATTTTCAATTCTAACCACTTTAACACAAAAATATATACCAAATAGTGTTGTGTGCCAAGTTTCATGCAAAAAAGGCCCTGTTTGAGCCAAAAAAGCTTAAAAACTATTAAAATCGAAACTTAACACGTAATTTCTAGCATTTTACTATGATTTTTAATTCAAACCACTTCAACACAAAAATGTAAAACAAATAGTGTTCTGTGCCAAGTTTCTTGCAAAACAAACAAAGTTTGAGCTACTTTATGCGCGCAAGTGTCAAAAAACCTTAAAAACCCATAAAATCGCAACTAATACGTAATATCTAGCATATAACTATTATTTTAAATTATAACCACTTCAAGACAATAATATATACCAAATACTGTTGTGTGCCAAGTTTTGTGCAAAACAAACCAAGTTTAAGCTACTTTATGCGCGAAAGTGTCAAAAAACATGAAAAACGCTTAAAATCGAAACTTAGCAGGTATTTTCTTACATATGACTATGATTTTCAATTCTAACTACTTCAACACGATTTTATATACCAAATAGTGTTGTGTGCCAAGTTTCGTGCAAAACAAACCAAGCTAAATCTACTTTATTCGCAGAAGTGCCATAAATGCTAAATAACCCTTAAAATCGAAACTTAGCAAGTGATTTCTAGCATATGAATATGATTTTCAATTCTAACCACATTAACACAAAAATATATACTAAATAGTGTTGTGTGCCATGTTTCGTGCAAAACAAGCAAAGTTTGAGCTGCTTTATGTGCGAAAGTGCCAAAAAAGGTTTAAAACAATTAAAATCGCAACTTAACACGTTATTTTTAGCATATGACTATGATTTTAATTTATAACAACTTCAACACAATAATATATACCAAATAATGTGGTGTGCCAAGTTTCGTGCAAAACAAACCAAGTGAAAGCTACTTTATGCGTAAAAGTGCCAAAAATGCTAAAAAAAACCTTTAAAATCGCAACTTAGCAAGTAATTTCTAGCATATGAATATGCTTTTCAATGCTAACCACTTTAACACAAAAATATATACAAAATATTGTTGTCTGCCAAGTTTCGTGCAAAAAAAAGCCCTGTTTGAGCTACTTTATGCGCGAAAGTGCCAAAAAAGCTTAAAAACCATTAAAATCGCAACTTAACATGCAATTTCTAGCATATGACTATGATTTTTAATTCAAACCACTTCAACACACAAATATATACCAAATCGTGTTGTGTGCTAAGTTTCGTGCAAAACAAACCAAGTTTGAGCACTTTATGCGCGAAAGTGTCAAAAAATCTTAAAAACCCTTAAAATCGCAACTTAGCACGTAATTTCTAGCATATGACTATGATTTTCAATTCTAACTACTTCAACACGATTATATATACCAAATAGTGTTGTGTGCCAAGTTTCGTGCAAAATAAACCATGTTAAATCTACTTTATTCGCAAAAGTTCAAAAAATGCTAAAAAACATTTAAAATCGAAACTTAGCAAGTAATTTCTAGCATATGAATATGATTTTCAATTCTAACCACTTTAACACAAAAATATATACTAAATAGTGTTGTGTGCCATGTTTCGAGCAAAACAAGCCTTGTTTGAGCTACTTTAAGCGCGAAAGTGCCAAAAAAGCTTAAAACACATTAAAATCGCAACTTAACACGTAATTTCTAGCATATGACTATGATTTTCAATTCAAACCACTTCAAAACAAAAATATATACCAAATAGTGTTGTGTGCCAAGCTTCGTGCGAAACAAACCAAGTTTGACCTACTTTATGCGCGAAGTGCCAAAAAAGCTCATAAACCCTTTAAATCGCAATTTAACATGTAATTTCTATCATATGACTATTATTTTCAATTTTAACCATTTCAACACGATCGTATAAACCAAATAGTGTTAGGTGCCAATTTCGTGCAAAACAAACCATGTTTGAGCTACTTTATTTGCGAAAGTGTCAAAAAAGCGTAAAACCTTTAAAATCGCAACTTATCACGTAATTTCTATCATATCACTTTGATTTTCAATTATAACCACTTAAACACAATAATATATACCAAATGGTATTGTGAGCCATGTTTCGTGCAAACAAGCCAAGTTTGAGCTGCTTGATGTGCGAAAGTGCCAAAAAAGCTTAAAAACATTTAAAATCGCAACTTAACACGTTATTTTTAGCATATGACTATGATTTTAATTTCTAACAACTTCAACACAATAATATATACCAAATAATGTGGTGTGCCAAGTTTCGTGCAAAACAAACCAAGTTAAAGCTACTTTATGCGCAAAATAGCCAAAAATACTAAAACAACCTTTAAAATCGCAACTTAGTGAGTAATTTCTAGCATATGAACATGATTTTCAATTCTAACCACTTTAACACAAAAATATATACCAAATAGTGTTGTGTGCCAAGTTTCATGCAAAAAAGGCCCTGTTTGAGCCAAAAAAGCTTAAAAACTATTAAAATCGAAACTTAACACGTAATTTCTAGCATTTTACTATGATTTTTAATTCAAACCACTTTCAACACAAAAATATAAAACAAATAGTGTTCTGTGCCAAGTTTCTTGCAAAACAAACAAAGTTTGAGCTACTTTATGCGCGCAAGTGTCAAAAACCTTAAAAATCCATAAAATCGCAACTAATACGTAATATCTAGCATATAACTATTATTTTAAATTATAACCACTTCAAGACAATAATATATACCAAATACTGTTGTGTGCCAAGTTTTGTGCAAAACCAACCAAGTTTAAGCTACTTTATGCGCGGAAAGTGTCAAAAAACATGAAAATACGCTTAAATCGAAACTTAGCCAGGTATTTTCTTACATATGACTATGATTTTCAATTCTAACTACTTCAACACGATTTTATATACCAAATAGTGTTGTGTGCCAAGTTTCGTGGCAAAACAAACCAAGCTAAATCTACTTTATTCGCAGAAGTGCCATAAATGCTAAATAACCCTTAAAATCGAAACTTAGCAAGTGATTCTAGCATATGAATATGATTTTCAATTCTAACCACATTAACACAAAAATATATACTAAATAGTGTTGTGTGCCATGTTTCGTGCAAAACAAGCAAAGTTTGAGCTGCTTTATGTGCGAAAGTGCCCAAAAAAGGTTTAAAACAATTAAAATCGCAACTTAACACGTTATTTTTAGCATATGACTATGATTTTAATTTATAACAACTTCAACACAATATTATAGTACCAAATAATGTGGTGTGCCAAGTTTCGTGCAAAACAAACCAAGTGAAATGCTACTTTATGCGTAAAACCTTTAAAATCGCAACTTAGCAAGTAATTTCTAGCATATGAATATGCTTTTCAATGCTAACCACTTTAACACAAAAATATATACAAAATATTGTTGTCTGCCAAGTTTCGTGCAAAAAAAGCCCTGTTTGAGCTACTTTATGCGCGAAAGTGCCAAAAAAGCTTTAAAAACCATTAAAATCGCAAATTAACATGTAATTTCTAGCATATGACTATGATTTTTAATTCAAACCACTTCAAACACACAAATATATACCAAATCGTGTTGTGTGCTAAGTTTCGTGCAAAACAAACCAAGTTTGAGCACTTTATGCGCGAAAGTGTCCAAAAAATCTTAAAAACCCTTAAAATCGCAACTTAGCACGTAATATGACTATGATTTTCAATTCTAACTACTTCAAAACGATTATATATACCAAATAGTGTTGTGTGCCAAGTTTCGTGCAAAATAAACCATGTTAAATCTACTTTATTCGCAAAAGTTCAAAAAATGCTAAAAAAACATTTAAAATCGAAACTTGGCAAGGAATTTCTAGCATATGAATATGATTTTCAATTCTAACCACTTTAACACAAAAAATATATACTAAATAGTGTTGTGTGCCATGTTTTCGAGCAAAACAAGCCTTGTTTGAGCTACTTTAAGCGCGAAAGTGCCAAAAAAGCTTAAAAAACATTAAAATCGCAACTTAACACGTAATTTCTAGCATATGACTATGATTTTCAATTCAAACCACTTCAAAACAAAAATATATACCAAATAGTGTTGTGTGCCAAGCTTCGTGCGAAACAAACCAAGTTTGACCTACTTTATGCGCGAAGTGCCAAAAAAGCTCATAAACCCTTTAAATCGAAATTTAACATGTAATTTCTATCATATGACTATTATTTTCAATTTTAACCATTTCAACACGATTGTATAAACCAAATAGTGTTAGGTGCCAATTTCGTGCAAAACAAACCATGTTTGAGCTACTTTATTTGCGAAAGTGTCAAAAAAGCGTAAAACCTTTAAAATCGCAACTTATCACGTAATTTCTATCATATCACTTTGATTTTCAATTATAACCACTTAAACACAATAATATATACCAAATGGTATTGTGAGCCATGTTTCGTGCAAAACAAGCCAAGTTTGAGCTGCTTGATGTGCGAAAGTGCCAAAAAAGCTTAAAAACATTTAAAATCGCAACTTAACACGTTATTTTTAGCATATGACTATGATTTTAATTTCTAACAACTTCAACACAATAATATATACCAAATAATGTGGTGTGCCAAGTTTCGTGCAAAACAAACCAAGTTAAAGCTACTTTATGCGCAAAATAGCCAAAAATACTAAAACAACCTTTAAAATCGCAACTTAGTGAGTAATTTCTAGCATATGAATATGATTTTCAATTCTAACCACTTTAACACAAAAATATATACCAAATAGTGTTGTGTGCCAAGTTTCATGCAAAAAAGGCCCTGTTTGAGCCAAAAAAGCTTAAAAACTATTAAAATCGAAACTTAACACGTAATTTCTAGCATTTTACTATGATTTTTAATTCAAACCACTTCAACACAAAAATGTAAAACAAATAGTGTTCTGTGCCAAGTTTCTTGCAAAACAAACAAAGTTTGAGCTACTTTATGCGCGCAAGTGTCAAAAAACCTTAAAAACCCATAAAAATCGCAACTAATACGTAATATCTAGCATATAACTATTATTTTAAATTATAACCACTTCAAGACAATAATATATACCAAATACTGTTGTGTGCCAAGTTTTGTGCAAAACCAACCAAGTTTAAGCTACTTTATGCGCGAAAGTGTCAAAAAACATGAAAAACGCTTAAAATCGAAACTTAGCAGGTATTTTCTTACATATGACTATGATTTTCAATTCTAACTACTTCAACACGATTTTATATACCAAATAGTGTTGTGTGCCAAGTTTCGTGCAAAACAAACCAAGCTAAATCTACTTTATTCGCAGAAGTGCCATAAATGCTAAATAACCCTTAAAATCGAAACTTAGCAAGTGATTTCTAGCATATGAATATGATTTTCAATTCTAACCACATTAACACAAAAATATATACTAAATAGTGTTGTGTGCCATGTTTCGTGCAAAACAAGCAAAGTTTGAGCTGCTTTATGTGCGAAAGTGCCAAAAAAGGTTTAAAACAATTAAAATCGCAACTTAACACGTTATTTTTAGCATATGACTATGATTTTAATTTATAACAACTTCAACACAATAATATATACCAAATAATGTGGTGTGCCAAGTTTCGTGCAAAACAAACCAAGTGAAAGCTACTTTATGCGTAAAACCTTTAAAATCGCAACTTAGCAAGTAATTTCTAGCATATGAATATGCTTTTCAATGCTAACCACTTTAACACAAAAATATATACAAAATATTGTTGTCTGCCAAGTTTCGTGCAAAAAAAGCCCTGTTTGAGCTACTTTATGCGCGAAAGTGCCAAAAAAGCTTAAAAACCATTAAAATCGCAACTTAACATGTAATTTCTAGCATATGACTATGATTTTTAATTCAAACCACTTCAACACACAAATATATACCAAATCGTGTTGTGTGCTAAGTTTCGTGCAAAACAAACCAAGTTTGAGCACTTTATGCGCGAAAGTGTCCAAAAATCTTAAAAACCCTTAAAATCGCAACTTAGCACGTAATTTCTAGCATATGACTATGATTTTCAATTCTAACTACTTCAAAACGATTATATATACCAAATAGTGTTGTGTGCCAAGTTTCGTGCAAAATAAACCATGTTAAATCTACTTTATTCGCAAAAGTTCAAAAAATGCTAAAAAAACATTTAAAATCGAAACTTAGCAAGGAATTTCTAGCATATGAATATGATTTTCAATTCTAACCACTTTAACACAAAAATATATACTAAATAGTGTTGTGTGCCATGTTTTCGAGCAAAACAAGCCTTGTTTGAGCTACTTTAAGCGCGAAAGTGCCAAAAAAGCTTAAAAAACATTAAAATCGCAACTTAACACGTAATTTCTAGCATATGACTATGATTTTCAATTCAAACCACTTCAAAACAAAAATATATACCAAATAGTGTTGTGTGCCAAGCTTCGTGCGAAACAAACCAAGTTTGACCTACTTTATGCGCGAAGTGCCAAAAAAGCTCATAAACCCTTTAAATCGAAATTTAACATGTAATTTCTATCATATGACTATTATTTTCAATTTTAACCATTTCAACACGATTGTATAAACCAAATAGTGTTAGGTGCCAATTTCGTGCAAAACAAACCATGTTTGAGCTACTTTATTTGCGAAAGTGTCAAAAAAGCGTAAAAACCTTTAAAATCGCAACTTATCACGTAATTTCTATCATATCACTTTGATTTTCAATTATAACCACTTAAACACAATAATATATACCAAATGGTATTGTGAGCCATGTTTCGTGCAAAACAAGCCAAGTTTGAGCTGCTTGATGTGCGAAAGTGCCAAAAAAGCTTAAAAACATTTAAAATCGCAACTTAACACGTTATTTTTAGCATATGACTATGATTTTAATTTCTAACAACTTCAACACAATAATATATACCAAATAATGTGGTGTGCCAAGTTTCGTGCAAAACAAACCAAGTTAAAGCTACTTTATGCGCAAAATAGCCAAAAATACTAAAACAACCTTTAAAATCGCAACTTTGTGAGTAATTTCTAGCATATGAATATGATTTTCAATCTAACCACTTTAACACAAAAATATATACCAAATAGTGTTGTGTGCCAAGTTTCATGCAAAAAAGGCCCTGTTTGAGCCAAAAAAGCTTAAAAACTATTAAAATCGAAACTTAACACGTAATTTCTAGCATTTTACTATGATTTTTAATTCAAACCACTTCAACACAAAAAATGTAAAACAAATAGTGTTCTGTGCCAAGTTTCTTGCAAAACAAACAAAGTTTGAGCTACTTTATGCGCGCAAGTGTCAAAAAACCTTAAAAACCCATAAAATCGCAACTAATACGTAATATCTAGCATATAACTATTATTTTAAATTATAACCACTTCAAGACAATAATATATACCAAATACTGTTGTGTGCCAAGTTTTGTGCAAAACAAACCAAGTTTAAGCTACTTTATGCGCGAAAGTGTCAAAAAACATGAAAAACGCTTAAAATCGAAACTTAGCAGGTATTTTCTTACATATGACTATGATTTTCAATTCTAACTACTTCAACACGATTTTATATACCAAATAGTGTTGTGTGCCAAGTTTCGTGCAAAACAAACCAAGCTAAATCTACTTTATTCGCAGAAGTGCCATAAATGCTAAATAACCCTTAAAATCGAAACTTAGCAAGTGATTTCTAGCATATGAATATGATTTTCAATTCTAACCACATTAACACAAAAATATATACTAAATAGTGTTGTGTGCCATGTTTCGTGCAAAACAAGCAAAGTTTGAGCTGCTTTATGTGCGAAAGTGCCAAAAAAGGTTTAAAACAATTAAAATCGCAACTTAACACGTTATTTTTTAGCATATGACTATGATTTTAATTTATAACAACTTCAACACAATAATATATACCAAATAATGTGGTGTGCCAAGTTTCGTGCAAAACAAACCAAGTGAAAGCTACTTTATGCGTAAAAGTGCCAAAAATGCTAAAAAAAACCTTTAAAATCGCAACTTAGCAAGTAATTTCTAGCATATGAATATGCTTTTCAATGCTAACCACTTTAACACAAAAATATATACAAAATATTGTTGTCTGCCAAGTTTCGTGCAAAAAAAGCCCTATTTGAGCTACTTTATGCGCGAAAGTGCCAAAAAAGCTTAAAAACCATTAAAATCGCAACTTAACATGTAATTTCTAGCATATGACTATGACTTTTAATTCAAACCACTTCAACACACAAATATATACCAAATCGTGTTGTGTGCTAAGTTTCGTGCAAAACAAACCAAGTTTGAGCACTTTATGCGCGAAAGTGTCCAAAAATCTTAAAAACCC
>NC_080059.1:12472802-12490905 GCF_026212465.1 Amaranthus tricolor | reverse complement strand
ATATGTTAGAAATTACATGTTAAATTGCGATTTAAAGAGTTTTTGAGCTTTTTTGGCTCTTCGCGCATAAAGTAGCTCAAAATTGGTTTGATTTTGCACGAAACTTGGCACACAACACTATTTGGTATATATTTTTTTGTTGAAGTGGTTTGAATTGAAAAAAATAGTTATATGCTAGAAAATTACGTGTTAAGTTGCAATTTCAATGGTTTTTAACCTTTTTAGGCACTTTCGCGCATAAAGTAGCTCAAACAGGGCTTGTTTTGCACGAAACTTGGCACACAACACTATTTGGTATATATTATTATGTTGAAATGGTTAGAATTTTAATTCGTAGTCATATGTTAGAAATTACATGTTAAGTTGCCATTTAAAGGGTTTTTGAGCTTTTTTTGCACTTCGCGCATAAAGTAGCTCAGTGATATGCTAGAAATTACGTGCTAACTTGCGATTTTAAGGGTTTTTATTGCTTTTTTGACACTTTCGCAAATAAAGTAGCTCAAACATGGTTTGTTTTGTACGAAATTGGTTCCCAACACTATTTGGTTTATATTATCGTGTTAAAATGGTTAGAATTAAAAATCATAGTCATATGTTAGAAATTACATGTTAAATTGCGATTTAAAGAGTTTTTGAGCTTTTTTGGCTCTTCGCGCATAAAGTAGCTCAAAATTGGTTTGATTTGCACAAAACTTGGCACACAACACTATTTGGTATATATTTTTTTGTTGAAGTGGTTTGAATTGAAAAAAATAGTTATATGCTAGAAATTACGTGTTAAGTTGCAATTTCAATGGTTTTTAACCTTTTTAGGCACTTTCGCGCATAAAGTAGCTCAAACAGGGCTTGTTTTGCACGAAACTTGGCACACAACACTATTTGGTATATATTATTATGTTGAAATGGTTAGAATTTTAATTCGTAGTCATATGTTAGAAATTACATGTTAAGTTGCCATTTAAAGGGTTTTTGAGCTTTTTTTTGCACTTCGCGCATAAAGTAGCTCAGTGATATGCTAGAAATTACGTGCTAACTTGCGATTTTAAGGGTTTTTATGCTTTTTTGACACTTTCGCAAATAAAGTAGCTCAAACATGGTTTGTTTTGTACGAAATTGGTTCCCAACACTATTTGGTTTATATTATCGTGTTAAAATGGTTAGAATTAAAAATCATAGTCATATGTTAGAAATTACATGTTAAATTGCGATTTAAAGAGTTTTTGAGCTTTTTTGGCTCTTCGCGCATAAAGTAGCTCAAAATTGGTTTGATTTGCACGAAACTTGGCACACAACACTATTTGGTATATATTTTTTTGTTGAAGTGGTTTGAATTGAAAAAAATAGTTATATGCTAGAAATTACGTGTTAAGTTGCAATTGCAATGGTTTTTAACCTTTTTAGGCACTTTCGCGCATAAAGTAGCTCAAACAGGGCTTGCTTTGCACGAAACTTGGCACACAACACTATTTGGTATATATTATTATGTTGAAATGGTTAGAATTTTAATTCGTAGTCATATGTTAGAAATTACATGTTAAATTGCCATTTAAAGGGTTTTTGAGCTTTTTTTGCACTTCGCGCATAAAGTAGCTCAGTGATATGCTAGAAATTACGTGCTAACTTGCGATTTTAAGGGTTTTTATGCTTTTTTGACACTTTCGCAAATAAAGTAGCTCAAACATGGTTTGTTTTGTACGAAATTGGTTCCCAACACTATTTGGTTTATATTATCGTGTTAAAATGGTTAGAATTAAAAATCATAGTCATATGTTAGAAATTACATGTTAAATTGCAATTTAAAGAGTTTTTGAGCTTTTTTTGGCTCTTCGCGCATAAAGTAGCTCAAAATTGGTTTGATTTGCACGAAACTTGGCACACAACACTATTTGGTATATATTTTTTTGTTGAAGTGGTTTGAATTGAAAAAAATAGTTATATGCTAGAAATTACGTGTTAAGTTGCAATTTCAATGGTTTTTAACCTTTTTAGGCACTTTCGCGCATAAAGTAGCTCAAACAGGGCTTATTTTGCACGAAACTTGGCACACAACACTATTTGGTATATATTATTATGTTGAAATGGTTAGAATTTCAATTCGTAGTCATATGTTAGAAATTACATGTTAAATTGCCATTTAAAGGGTTTTTGAGCTTTTTTTTGCACTTCGCGCATAAAGTAGCTCAGTGGTATGTTAGAAATTACGTGCTAACTTGCGATTTTAAGGGTTTTTATGCTTTTTTGACACTTTCGCAAATAAAGTAGCTCAAACATGGTTTGTTTTGTACGAAATTGGTTCCCAACACTATTTGGTTTATATTATCGTGTTAAAATGGTTAGAATTAAAAATCATAGTCATATGTTAGAAATTACATGTTAAATTGCGATTTAAAGAGTTTTTGAGCTTTTTTGGCTCTTCGCGCATAAAGTAGCTCAAAATTGGTTTGATTTGCACGAAACTTGGCACACAACACTATTTGGTATATATTTTTTGTTGAAGTGGTTTGAATTGAAAAAAATAGTTATATGCTAGAAATTACGTGTTAAGTTGCAATTTCAATGGTTTTTAACCTTTTTAGGCACTTTCGCGCATAAAGTAGCTCAAACAGGGCTTGTTTTGCACGAAACTTGGCACACAACACTATTTGGTATATATTATTATGTTGAAATGGTTTAGAATTTTAATTCGTAGTCATATGTTAGAAATTACATGTTAAGTTGCCATTTAAAGGGTTTTTGAGCTTTTTTTGCACTTCGCGCATAAAGTAGCTCAGTGATATGCTAGAAATTACGTGCTAACTTGCGATTTTAAGGGTTTTTATGCTTTTTTGACACTTTCGCAAATAAAGTAGCTCAAACATGGTTTGTTTTGTACGAAATTGGTTCCCAACACTATTTGGTTTATATTATCGTGTTAAAATGGTTAGAATTAAAAATCATAGTCATATGTTAGAAATTACATGTTAAATTGCGATTTAAAGAGTTTTTGAGCTTTTTTGGCTCTTCGCGCATAAAGTAGCTCAAAATTGGTTTGATTTGCACGAAACTTGGCACACAACACTATTTGGTATATATTTTTTTGTTGAAGTGGTTTGAATTGAAAAAAATAGTTATATGCTAGAAATTACGTGTTAAGTTGCAATTGCAATGGTTTTTAACCTTTTTAGGCACTTTCGCGCATAAAGTAGCTCAAACAGGGCTTGCTTTGCACGAAACTTGGCACACAACACTATTTGGTATATATTATTATGTTGAAATGGTTAGAATTTTAATTCGTAGTCATATGTTAGAAATTACATGTTAAGTTGCCATTTAAAGGGTTTTTGAGCTTTTTTTGCACTTCGCGCATAAAGTAGCTCAGTGATATGCTAGAAATTACGTGCTAACTTGCGATTTTAAGGGTTTTTATGCTTTTTTGACACTTTCGCAAATAAAGTAGCTCAAACATGGTTTGTTTTGTACGAAATTGGTTCCCAACACTATTTGGTTTATATTATCGTGTTAAAATGGTTAGAATTAAAAATCATAGTCATATGTTAGAAATTACATGTTAAATTGCGATTTAAAGAGTTTTTGAGCTTTTTTGGCTCTTCGCGCATAAAGTAGCTCAAAATTGGTTTGATTTGCACAAAACTTGGCACACAACACTATTTGGTATATATTTTTTTGTTGAAGTGGTTTGAATTGAAAAAAATAGTTATATGCTAGAAATTACGTGTTAAGTTGCAATTTCAATGGTTTTTAACCTTTTTAGGCACTTTCGCGCATAAAGTAGCTCAAACAGGGCTTGTTTTGCACGAAACTTGGCACACAACACTATTTGGTATATATTATTATGTTGAAATGGTTAGAATTTTAATTCGTAGTCATATGTTAGAAATTACATGTTAAGTTGCCATTTAAAGGGTTTTTGAGCTTTTTTTTGCACTTCGCGCATAAAGTAGCTCAGTGATATGCTAGAAATTACGTGCTAACTTGCGATTTTAAGGGTTTTTATGCTTTTTTGACACTTTCGCAAATAAAGTAGCTCAAACATGGTTTGTTTTGTACGAAATTGGTTCCCAACACTATTTGGTTTATATTATCGTGTTAAAATGGTTAGAATTAAAAATCATAGTCATATGTTAGAAATTACATGTTAAATTGCGATTTAAAGAGTTTTTGAGCTTTTTTGGCTCTTCGCGCATAAAGTAGCTCAAAATTGGTTTGATTTGCACGAAACTTGGCACACAACACTATTTGGTATATATTTTTTTGTTGAAGTGGTTTGAATTGAAAAAAAAAGTTATATGCTAGAAATTACGTGTTAAGTTGCAATTGCAATGGTTTTTAACCTTTTTAGGCACTTTCGCGCATAAAGTAGCTCAAACAGGGCTTGCTTTGCACGAAACTTGGCACACAACACTATTTGGTATATATTATTATGTTGAAATGGTTAGAATTTTAATTCGTAGTCATATGTTAGAAATTACATGTTAAATTGCCATTTAAAGGGTTTTTGAGCTTTTTTTGCACTTCGCGCATAAAGTAGCTCAGTGATATGCTAGAAATTACGTGCTAACTTGCGATTTTAAGGGTTTTTATGCTTTTTTGACACTTTCGCAAATAAAGTAGCTCAAACATGGTTTGTTTTGTACGAAATTGGTTCCCAACACTATTTGGTTTATATTATCGTGTTAAAATGGTTAGAATTAAAAATCATAGTCATATGTTAGAAATTACATGTTAAATTGCGATTTAAAGAGTTTTTGAGCTTTTTTGGCTCTTCGCGCATAAAGTAGCTCAAAATTGGTTTGATTTGCACGAAACTTGGCACAGAACACTATTTGGTATATATTTTTTTGTTGAAGTTGTTTGAATTGAAAAAAATAGTTATATGCTAGAAATTACGTGTTAAGTTGCAATTGCAATGGTTTTTAACCTTTTTAGGCACTTTCGCGCGTAAAGTAGCTCAAACAGGGCTTGTTTTGCACGAAACTTGGCACACAACACTATTTGGTATATATTATTATGTTGAAATGGTTAGAATTTTAATTCGTAGTCATATGTTAGAAATTACATGTTAAATTGCCATTTAAAGGGTTTTTGAGCTTTTTTTGCACTTCGCGCATAAAGTAGCTCAGTGATATGCTAGAAATTACGTGCTAACTTGCGATATTAAGGGTTTTTATGCTTTTTTGACACTTTCGCAAATAAAGTAGCTCAAACATGGTTTGTTTTGTACGAAATTGGTTCCCAACACTATTTGGTTTATATTATCGTGTTAAAATGGTTAGAATTAAAAATCATAGTCATATGTTAGAAATTACATGTTAAATTGCGATTTAAAGAGTTTTTGAGCTTTTTTGGCTCTTCGCGCATAAAGTAGCTCAAAATTGGTTTGATTTGCACGAAACTTGGCACACAACACTATTTGGTATATATTTTTTTGTTGAAGTGGTTTGAATTGAAAAAAATAGTTATATGCTAGAAATTACGTGTTAAGTTGCAATTTCAATGGTTTTTAACCTTTTTAGGCACTTTCGCGCATAAAGTAGCTCAAACAGGGCTTGTTTTGCACGAAACTTGGCACACAACACTATTTGGTATATATTATTATGTTGAAATGGTTAGAATTTTAATTCGTAGTCATATGTCAGAAATTACATGTTAAATTGCCATTTAAAGGGTTTTTGAGCTTTTTTTGCACTTCGCGCATAAAGTAGCTCAGTGATATGCTAGAAATTACGTGCTAACTTGCGATTTTAAGGGTTTTTATGCTTTTTTGACACTTTCGCAAATAAAGTAGCTCAAACATGGTTTGTTTTGTACGAAATTGGTTCCCAACACTATTTGGTTTATATTATCGTGTTAAAATGGTTAGAATTAAAAATCATAGTCATATGTTAGAAATTACATGTTAAATTGCGATTTAAAGAGTTTTTGAGCTTTTTTGGCTCTTCGCGCATAAAGTAGCTCAAAATTGGTTTGATTTGCACGAAACTTGGCACACAACACTATTTGGTATATATTTTTTTGTTGAAGTGGTTTGAATTGAAAAAAATAGTTATATGCTAGAAATTACGTGTTAAGTTGCAATTTCAATGGTTTTTAACCTTTTTAGGCACTTTCGCGCATAAAGTAGCTCAAACAGGGCTTGTTTTGCACGAAACTTGGCACACAACACTATTTGGTATATATTATTATGTTGAAATGGTTAGAATTTTAATTCGTAGTCATATGTCAGAAATTACATGTTAAATTGCCATTTAAAGGGTTTTTGAGCTTTTTTTGCACTTCGCGCATAAAGTAGCTCAGTGATATGCTAGAAATTACGTGCTAACTTGCGATTTTAAGGGTTTTTATGCTTTTTTGACACTTTCGCAAATAAAGTAGCTCAAACATGGTTTGTTTTGTACGAAATTGGTTCCCAACACTATTTGGTTTATATTATCGTGTTAAAATGGTTAGAATTAAAAATCATAGTCATATGTTAGAAATTACATGTTAAATTGCGATTTAAAGAGTTTTTGAGCTTTTTTGGCTCTTCGCGCATAAAGTAGCTCAAAATTGGTTTGATTTGCACGAAACTTGGCACACAACACTATTTGGTATATATTTTTTTGTTGAAGTGGTTTGAATTGAAAAAAATAGTTATATGCTAGAAATTACGTGTTAAGTTGCAATTTCAATGGTTTTTAACCTTTTTAGGCACTTTCGCGCATAAAGTAGCTCAAATAGGGCTTGTTTTGCACGAAACTTGGCACACAACACTATTTGGTATATATTATTATGTTGAAATGGTTAGAATTTTAATTCGTAGTCATATGTCAGAAATTACATGTTAAATTGCCATTTAAAGGGTTTTTGAGCTTTTTTTGCACTTCGCGCATAAAGTAGCTCAATGATATGCTAGAAATTACGTGCTAACTTGCGATTTTAAGGGTTTTTATGCTTTTTTGACACTTTCGCAAATAAAGTAGCTCAAACATGGTTTGTTTTGTACGAAATTGGTTCCCAACACTATTTGGTTTATATTATCGTGTTAAAATGGTTAGAATTAAAAATCATAGTCATATGTTAGAAATTACATGTTAAATTGCGATTTAAAGAGTTTTTGAGCTTTTTTGGCTCTTCGCGCATAAAGTAGCTCAAAATTGGTTTGATTTGCACGAAACTTGGCACACAACACTATTTGGTATATATTTTTTTGTTGAAGTGGTTTGAATTGAAAAAAATAGTTATATGCTAGAAATTACGTGTTAAGTTGCAATTTCAATGGTTTTTAACCTTTTTAGGCACTTTCGCGCATAAAGTAGCTCAAACAGGGCTTGTTTTGCACGAAACTTGGCACACAACACTATTTGGTATATATTATTATGTTGAAATGGTTAGAATTTTAATTCGTAGTCATATGTCAGAAATTACATGTTAAATTGCCATTTAAAGGGTTTTTGAGCTTTTTTTGCACTTCGCGCATAAAGTAGCTCAGTGATATGCTAGAAATTACGTGCTAACTTGCGATTTTAAGGGTTTTTATGCTTTTTTGACACTTTCGCAAATAAAGTAGCTCAAACATGGTTTGTTTTGTACGAAATTGGTTCCCAACACTATTTGGTTTATATTATCGTGTTAAAATGGTTAGAATTAAAAATCATAGTCATATGTTAGAAATTACATGTTAAATTGCGATTTAAAGAGTTTTTGAGCTTTTTTGGCTCTTCGCGCATAAAGTAGCTCAAAATTGGTTTGATTTGCACGAAACTTGGCACACAACACTATTTGGTATATATTTTTTTGTTGAAGTGGTTTGAATTGAAAAAAATAGTTATATGCTAGAAATTACGTGTTAAGTTGCAATTTCAATGGTTTTTAACCTTTTTAGGCACTTTCGCGCATAAAGTAGCTCAAATAGGGCTTGTTTTGCACGAAACTTGGCACACAACACTATTTGGTATATATTATTATGTTGAAATGGTTAGAATTTTAATTCGTAGTCATATGTCAGAAATTACATGTTAAATTGCCATTTAAAGGGTTTTTGAGCTTTTTTTGCACTTCGCGCATAAAGTAGCTCAATGATATGCTAGAAATTACGTGCTAACTTGCGATTTTAAGGGTTTTTATGCTTTTTTGACACTTTCGCAAATAAAGTAGCTCAAACATGGTTTGTTTTGTACGAAATTGGTTCCCAACACTATTTGGTTTATATTATCGTGTTAAAATGGTTAGAATTAAAAATCATAGTCATATGTTAGAAATTACATGTTAAATTGCGATTTAAAGAGTTTTTGAGCTTTTTTGGCTCTTCGCGCATAAAGTAGCTCAAAATTGGTTTGATTTGCACGAAACTTGGCACACAACACTATTTGGTATATATTTTTTTGTTGAAGTGGTTTGAATTGAAAAAAATAGTTATATGCTAGAAATTACGTGTTAACTTTCAATTTCAATGGTTTTTAACCTTTTTAGGCACTTTCGCGCATAAAGTAGCTCAAACAGGGCTTGTTTTGCACGAAACTTGGCACACAACACTATTTGGTATATATTATTATGTTGAAATGGTTAGAATTTTAATTCGTAGTCATATGTTAGAAATTACATGTTAAATTGCCATTTAAAGGGTTTTTGAGCTTTTTTTGCACTTCGCGCATAAAGTAGCTCAGTGATATGCTAGAAATTACGTGCTAACTTGCGATTTTAAGGGTTTTTATGCTTTTTTGACACTTTCGCAAATAAAGTAGCTCAAACATGGTTTGTTTTGTACGAAATTGGTTCCCAACACTATTTGGTTTATATTATCGTGTTAAAATGGTTAGAATTAAAAATCATAGTCATATGTTAGAAATTACATGTTAAATTGCGATTTAAAGAGTTTTTGAGCTTTTTTGGCTCTTCGCGCATAAAGTAGCTCAAAATTGGTTTGATTTGCACGAAACTTGGCACACAACACTATTTGGTATATATTTTTTTGTTGAAGTGGTTTGAATTGAAAAAAATAGTTATATGCTAGAAATTACGTGTTAAGTTGCAATTTCAATGGTTTTTAACCTTTTTAGGCACTTTCGCGCATAAAGTAGCTCAAACAGGGCTTGTTTTGCACGAAACTTGGCACACAACACTATTTGGTATATATTATTATGTTGAAATGGTTAGAATTTTAATTCGTAGTCATATGTTAGAAATTACATGTTAAATTGCCATTTAAAGGGTTTTTGAGCTTTTTTTGCACTTCGCGCATAAAGTAGCTCAGTGATATGCTAGAAATTACGTGCTAACTTGCGATTTTAAGGGTTTTTATGCTTTTTTGACACTTTCGCAAATAAAGTAGCTCAAACATGGTTTGTTTTGTACGAAATTGGTTCCCAACACTATTTGGTTTATATTATCGTGTTAAAATGGTTAGAATTAAAAATCATAGTCATATGTTAGAAATTACATGTTAAATTGCGATTTAAAGAGTTTTTGAGCTTTTTTGGCTCTTCGCGCATAAAGTAGCTCAAAATTGGTTTGATTTGCACGAAACTTGGCACACAACACTATTTGGTATATATTTTTTTGTTGAAGTGGTTTGAATTGAAAAAAATAGTTATATGCTAGAAATTACGTGTTAAGTTGCAATTTCAATGGTTTTTAACCTTTTTAGGCACTTTCGCGCATAAAGTAGCTCAAACAGGGCTTGTTTTGCACGAAACTTGGCACACAACACTATTTGGTATATATTATTATGTTGAAATGGTTAGAATTTTAATTCGTAGTCATATGTTAGAAATTACATGTTAAATTGCCATTTAAAGGGTTTTTGAGCTTTTTTTGCACTTCGCGCATAAAGTAGCTCAGTGATATGCTAGAAATTACGTGCTAACTTGCGATTTTAAGGGTTTTTATGCTTTTTTGACACTTTCGCAAATAAAGTAGCTCAAACATGGTTTGTTTTGTACGAAATTGGTTCCCAACACTATTTGGTTTATATTATCGTGTTAAAATGGTTAGAATTAAAAATCATAGTCATATGTTAGAAATTACATGTTAAATTGCGATTTAAAGAGTTTTTGAGCTTTTTTGGCTCTTCGCGCATAAAGTAGCTCAAAATTGGTTTGATTTGCACGAAACTTGGCACACAACACTATTTGGTATATATTTTTTTGTTGAAGTGGTTTGAATTGAAAAAAATAGTTATATGCTAGAAATTACGTGTTAAGTTGCAATTTCAATGGTATTTAACCTTTTTAGGCACTTTCGCGCATAAAGTAGCTCAAACAGGGCTTGCTTTGCACGAAACTTGGCACACAACACTATTTGGTATATATTATTATGTTGAAATGGTTAGAATTTTAATTCGTAGTCATATGTTAGAAATTACATGTTAAATTGCCATTTAAAGGGTTTTTGAGCTTTTTTTGCACTTCGCGCATAAAGTTGCTCAGTGGTATGCTAGAAATTACGTGCTAACTTGCGATTTTAAGGGTTTTTATGCTTTTTTGACACTTTCGCAAATAAAGTAGCTCAAACATGGTTTGTTTTGTACGAAATTGGTTCCCAACACTATTTGGTTTATATTATCGTGTTAAAATGGTTAGAATTAAAAATCATAGTCATATGTTAGAAATTACATGTTAAATTGCGATTTAAAGAGTTTTTGAGCTTTTTTGGCTCTTCGCGCATAAAGTAGCTCAAAATTGGTTTGATTTGCACGAAACTTGGCACACAACACTATTTGGTATATATTTTTTTGTTGAAGTGGTTTGAATTGAAAAAAATAGTTATATGCTAGAAATTACGTGTTAAGTTGCAATTTCAATGGTTTTTAACCTTTTTAGGCACTTTCACGCATAAAGTAGCTCAAACAGGGCTTATTTTGCACGAAACTTGGCACACAACACTATTTGGTATATATTATTATGTTGAAATGGTTAGAATTTTAATTCGTAGTCATATGTTAGAAATTACATGTTAAATTGCCATTTAAAGGGTTTTTGAGCTTTTTTTGCACTTCGCGCATAAAGTAGCTCAGTGGTATGCTAGAAATTACGTGCTAACTTGCGATTTTAAGGGTTTTTATGCTTTTTTGACACTTTCGCAAATAAAGTAGCTCAAACATGGTTTGTTTTGTACGAAATTGGTTCCCAACACTATTTGGTTTATATTATCGTGTTAAAATGGTTAGAATTAAAAATCATAGTCATATGTTAGAAATTACATGTTAAATTGCGATTTAAAGAGTTTTTGAGCTTTTTTGGCTCTTCGCGCATAAAGTAGCTCAAAATTGGTTTGATTTGCACGAAACTTGGCACACAACACTATTTGGTATATATTTTTTTGTTGAAGTGGTTTGAATTGAAAAAAATAGTTATATGCTAGAAATTACGTGTTATGTTGCAATTTCAATGGTTTTTAACCTTTTTAGGCACTTTCGCGCATAAAGTAGCTCAAACAGGGCTTGCTTTGCACGAAACTTGGCACACAACACTATTTGGTATATATTATTATGTTGAAATGGTTAGAATTTTAATTCGTAGTCATATGTTAGAAATTACATGTTAAATTGCCATTTAAAGGGTTTTTGAGCTTTTTTTGCACTTCGCGCATAAAGTAGCTCAGTGGTATGCTAGAAATTACGTGCTAACTTGCGATTTTAAGGGTTTTTATGCTTTTTTGACACTTTCGCAAATAAAGTAGCTCAAACATGGTTTGTTTTGTACGAAATTGGTTCCCAACACTATTTCGTTTATATTATCGTGTTAAAATGGTTAGAATTAAAAATCATAGTCATATGTTAGAAATTACATGTTGAATTGCGATTTAAAGAGTTTTTGAGCTTTTTTGGCTCTTCGCGCATAAAGTAGCTCAAAATTGGTTTGATTTGCACGAAACTTGGCACACAACACTATTTGGTATATATTTTTTTGTTGAAGTGGTTTGAATTGAAAAAAATAGTTATATGCTAGAAATTACGTGTTAAGTTGCAATTTCAATGGTTTTTAACCTTTTTAGGCACTTTCGCGCATAAAGTAGCTCAAACAGGGCTTGCTTTGCACGAAACTTGGCACACAACACTATTTGGTATATATTATTATGTTGAAATGGTTAGAATTTTAATTCGTAGTCATATGTTAGAAATTACATGTTAAATTGCCATTTAAAGGGTTTTTGAGCTTTTTTTGCACTTCGCGCATAAAGTTGCTCAGTGGTATGCTAGAAATTACGTGCTAACTTGCGATTTTAAGGGTTTTTATGCTTTTTTGACACTTTCGCAAATAAAGTAGCTCAAACATGGTTTGTTTTGTACGAAATTGGTTCCCAACACTATTTGGTTTATATTATCGTGTTAAAATGGTTAGAATTAAAAATCATAGTCATATGTTAGAAATTACATGTTAAATTGCGATTTAAAGAGTTTTTGAGCTTTTTTGGCTCTTCGCGCATAAAGTAGCTCAAAATTGGTTTGATTTGCACGAAACTTGGCACACAACACTATTTGGTATATATTTTTTTGCTGAAGTGGTTTGAATTGAAAAAAATAGTTATATGCTAGAAATTACGTGTTATGTTGCAATTTCAATGGTTTTTAACCTTTTTAGGCACTTTCGCGCATAAAGTAGCTCAAACAGGGCTTGTTTTGCACGAAACTTGGCACACAACACTATTTGGTATATATTATTATGTTGAAATGGTTAGAATTTTAATTCGTAGTCATATGTTAGAAATTACATGTTAAATTGCCATTTAAAGGGTTTTTGAGCTTTTTTTTGCACTTCGCGCATAAAGTAGCTCAGTGATATGCTAGAAATTACGTGCTAACTTGCGATTTTAAGGGTTTTTATGCTTTTTTGACACTTTCGCAAATAAAGTAGCTCAAACATGGTTTGTTTTGTACGAAATTGGTTCCCAACACTATTTGGTTTATATTATCGTGTTAAAATGGTTAGAATTAAAAATCATAGTCATATGTTAGAAATTACATGTTGAATTGCGATTTAAAGAGTTTTTGAGCTTTTTTGGCTCTTCGCGCATAAAGTAACTCAAAATTGGTTTGATTTGCACGAAACTTGGCACACAACACTATTTGGTATATATTTTTTTGTTGAAGTGGTTTGAATTGAAAAAAATAGTTATATGCTAGAAATTACGTGTTAAGTTGCAATTTCAATGGTTTTTAACCTTTTTAGGCACTTTCGCGCATAAAGTAGCTCAAACAGGGCTTATTTTGCACGAAACTTGGCACACAACACTATTTGGTATATATTATTATGTTGAAATGGTTAGAATTTTAATTCGTAGTCATATGTTAGAAATTACATGTTAAATTGCCATTTAAAGGGTTTTTGAGCTTTTTTTGCACTTCGCGCATAAAGTAGCTCAGTGGTATGCTAGAAATTACGTGCTAACTTGCGATTTTAAGGGTTTTTATGCTTTTTTGACACTTTCGCAAATAAATTAGCTCAAACATGGTTTGTTTTGTACGAAATTGGTTCCCAACACTATTTGGTTTATATTATCGTGTTAAAATGGTTAGAATTAAAAATCATAGTCATATGTTAGAAATTACATGTTAAATTGCGATTTAAAGAGTTTTTGAGCTTTTTTGGCTCTTCGCGCATAAAGTAGCTCAAAATTGGTTTGATTTGCACGAAACTTGGCACACAACACTATTTGGTATATATTTTTTTGTTGAAGTGGTTTGAATTGAAAAAAATAGTTATATGCTAGAAATTACGTGTTAAGTTGCAATTTAAATGGTTTTTAACCTTTTTAGGCACTTTCGCGCATAAAGTAGCTCAAACAGGGCTTGTTTTGCACGAAACTTGGCACACAACACTATTTGGTATATATTATTATGTTGAAATGGTTAGAATTTTAATTCGTAGTCATATGTTAGAAATTACATGTTAAATTGGCATTTAAAGGGTTTTTGAGCTTTTTTTGCACTTCGCGCATAAAGTAGCTCAGTGATATGCTAGAAATTACGTGCTAACTTGCGATTTTAAGGGTTTTTATGCTTTTTTGACACTTTCGCAAATAAAGTAGCTCAAACATGGTTTGTTTTGTACGAAATTGGTTCCCAACACTATTTGGTTTATATTATCGTGTTAAAATGGTTAGAATTAAAAATCATAGTCATATGTTAGAAATTACATGTTAAATTGCGATTTAAAGAGTTTTTGAGCTTTTTTGGCTCTTCGCGCATAAAGTAGCTCAAAATTGGTTTGATTTGCACGAAACTTGGCACACAACACTATTTGGTATATATTTTTTTGTTGAAGTGGTTTGAATTGAAAAAAATAGTTATATGCTAGAAATTACGTGTTAAGTTGCAATTTCAATGGTTTTTAACCTTTTTAGGCACTTTCGCGCATAAAGTAGCTCAAACAGGGCTTGTTTTGCACGAAACTTGGCACACAACACTATTTGGTATATATTATTATGTTGAAATGGTTAGAATTTTAATTCGTAGTCATATGTTAGAAATTACATGTTAAATTGGCATTTAAAGGGTTTTTGAGCTTTTTTTGCACTTCGCGCATAAAGTAGCTCAGTGATATGCTAGAAATTACGTGCTAACTTGCGATTTTAAGGGTTTTTATGCTTTTTTGACACTTTCGCAAATAAAGTAGCTCAAACATGGTTTGTTTTGTACGAAATTGGTTCCCAACACTATTTGGTTTATATTATCGTGTTAAAATGGTTAGAATTAAAAATCATAGTCATATGTTAGAAATTACATGTTAAATTGCGATTTAAAGAGTTTTTGAGCTTTTTTGGCTCTTCGCGCATAAAGTAGCTCAAAATTGGTTTGATTTGCACGAAACTTGGCACACAACACTATTTGGTATATATTTTTTTGTTGAAGTGGTTTGAATTGAAAAAAATAGTTATATGCTAGAAATTACGTGTTATGTTGCAATTTCAATGGTTTTTAACCTTTTTAGGCACTTTCGCGCATAAAGTAGCTCAAACAGGGCTTGTTTTGCACGAAACTTGGCACACAACACTATTTGGTATATATTATTATGTTGAAATGGTTAGAATTTTAATTCGTAGTCATATGTTAGAAATTACATGTTAAATTGGCATTTAAAGGGTTTTTGAGCTTTTTTTGCACTTCGCGCATAAAGTAGCTCAGTGATATGCTAGAAATTACGTGCTAACTTGCGATTTTAAGGGTTTTTATGCTTTTTTGACACTTTC
Source organism: Amaranthus tricolor (assembly GCF_026212465.1). Taxonomy (NCBI): domain Eukaryota; kingdom Viridiplantae; phylum Streptophyta; class Magnoliopsida; order Caryophyllales; family Amaranthaceae; genus Amaranthus; species Amaranthus tricolor. Next base: position 12,475,740 of record NC_080059.1, on the reverse strand, counting down.
GCAAATAAAGTAGCTCAAACATGGTTTGTTTTGTACGAAATTGGTTCCCAACACTATTTGGTTTATATTATCGTGTTAAAATGGTTAGAATTAAAAATCATAGTCATATGTTAGAAATTACATGTTAAATTGCGATTTAAAGACTTTTTGAGCTTTTTTGGCTCTTCGCGCATAAAGTAGCTCAAAATTGGTTTGATTTGCACGAAACTTGGCACACAACACTATTTGGTATATATTTTTTTGTTGAAGTGGTTTGAATTGAAAAAAATAGTTATATGCTAGAAATTACGTGTTATGTTGCAATTTCAATGGTTTTTAACCTTTTTAGGCACTTTCGCGCATAAAGTAGCTCAAACAGGGCTTGCTTTGCACGAAACTTGGCACACAACACTATTTGGTATATATTATTATGTTGAAATGGTTAGAATTTTAATTCGTAGTCATATGTTAGAAATTACATGTTAAATTGCCATTTAAAGGGTTTTTGAGCTTTTTTTGCACTTCGCGCATAAAGTAGCTCAGTGATATGCTAGAAATTACGTGCTAACTTGCGATTTTAAGGGTTTTTATGCTTTTTTGACACTTTCGCAAATAAAGTAGCTCAAACATGGTTTGTTTTGTACGAAATTGGTTCCCAACACTATTTGGTTTATATTATCGTGTTAAAATGGTTAGAATTAAAAATCATAGTCATATGTTAGAAATTACATGTTAAATTGCGATTTAAAGAGTTTTTGAGCTTTTTTGGCTCTTCGCGCATAAAGTAGCTCAAAATTGGTTTGATTTGCACGAAACTTGGCACACAACACTATTTGGTGTATATTTTTTTGTTGAAGTGGTTTGAATTGAAAAAAATAGTTACATGCTAGAAATTACGTGTTATGTTGCAATTTCAATGGTTTTTAACCTTTTTAGGAACTTTTGCGCATAAAGTAGCTCAAACAGGGCTTGTTTTGCACGAAACTTGGCACACAACACTATTTGGTATATATTATTATGTTGAAATGGTTAGAATTTTAATTCGTAGTCATATGTTAGAAATTACATGTTAAATTGCCATTTAAAGGGTTTTTGAGCTTTTTTTGCACTTCGCGCATAAAGTAGCTCAGTGATATGCTAGAAATTATGTGCTAACTTGCGATTTTAAGGGTTTTTATGCTTTTTTGACACTTTCGCAAATAAAGTAGCTCAAACATGGTTTGTTTTGTACGAAATTGGTTCCCAACACTATTTGGTTTATATTATCGTGTTAAAATGGTTAGAATTAAAAATCATAGTCATATGTTAGAAATTACATGTTAAATTGCGATTTAAAGAGTTTTTGAGCTTTTTTGGCTGTTCGCGCATAAAGTAGCTCAAAATTGGTTTGATTTGCACGAAACTTGGCACACAACACTATTTGGTATATATTTTTTTGTTGAAGTGGTTTGAATTGAAAAAAATAGTTATATGCTAAAAATTACGTGTTAAGTTGCAATTTCAATGGTTTTTAACCTTTTTAGGCACTTTCGCGCATAAAGTAGCTCAAACAGGGCTTGTTTTGCACGAAACTTGGCACACAACACTATTTGGTATATATTATTATGTTGAAATAGTTAGAATTTTAATTCGTAGTCATATGTTAGAAATTACATGTTAAATTGCCATTTAAAGGGTTTTTGAGCTTTTTTTGCACTTCGCGCATAAAGTAGCTCAGTGATATGCTAGAAATTACGTGCTAACTTGCGATTTTAAGGGTTTTTATGCTTTTTTGACACTTTCGCAAATAAAGTAGCTCAAACATGGTTTGTTTTGTACGAAATTGGTTCCCAACACTATTTGGTTTATATTATCGTGTTAAAATGGTTAGAATTAAAAATCATAGTCATATGTTAGAAATTACATGTTAAATTGCGATTTAAAGAGTTTTTGAGCTTTTTTGGCTCTTCGCGCATAAAGTAGCTCAAAATTGGTTTGATTTGCACGAAACTTGGCACACAACACTATTTGGTATATATTTTTTTGTTGAAGTGGTTTGAATTGAAAAAAATAGTTATATGCTAGAAATTACGTGTTAAGTTGCAATTTCAATGGTTTTTAACCTTTTTAGGCACTTTCGCGCATAAAGTAGCTCAAACAGGGCTTGTTTTGCACGAAACTTGGCACACAACACTATTTGGTATATATTATTATGTTGAAATGGTTAGAATTTTAATTCGTAGTCATATGTTAGAAATTACATGTTAAATTGCCATTTAAAGGGTTTTTGAGCTTTTTTTTGCACTTCGCGCATAAAGTAGCTCAGTGGTATGCTAGAAATTACGTGCTAACTTGCGATTTTAAGGGTTTTTATGCTTTTTTGACACTTTCGCAAATAAATTAGCTCAAACATGGTTTGTTTTGTACGAAATTGGTTCCCAACACTATTTGGTTTATATTATCGTGTTAAAATGGTTAGAATTAAAAATCATAGTCATATGTTAGAAATTACATGTTAAATTGCGATTTAAAGAGTTTTTGAGCTTTTTTGGCTCTTCGCGCATAAAGTAGCTCAAAATTGGTTTGATTTGCACGAAACTTGGCACACAACACTATTTGGTATATATTTTTTTGTTGAAGTGGTTTGAATTGAAAAAAATAGTTATATGCTAGAAATTACGTGTTAAGTTGCAATTTCAATGGTTTTTAACCTTTTTAGGCACTTTCGCGCATAAAGTAGCTCAAACAAGGCTTGTTTTGCACGAAACTTGGCACACAACACTATTTGGTATATATTATTATGTTGAAATGGTTAGAATTTTAATTCGTAGTCATATGTTAGAAATTACATGTTAAATTGCCATTTAAAGGGTTTTTGAGCTTTTTTTGCACTTCGCGCATAAAGTAGCTCAGTGATATGCTAGAAATTACGTGCTAACTTGCGATTTTAAGGGTTTTTATGCTTTTTTGACACTTTCGC
>NC_080059.1:12450328-12472702 GCF_026212465.1 Amaranthus tricolor | reverse complement strand
CATTTGTTTCCAACTTTACCTAAAAAAATTTGCCTTTAGTTGCATGATCCGTATCAGATTTAGTTTGTTAATAATAGTGTGTTCTCGTCAACTTAATATTCCGCTTGAAACAGGGTTTTGGATAAGGTAGATATATTCATACAAACTCAATGATTTGAAAATTTACCTGACTATGTAACCGAACCCAATTAGACTCGACTATAAAAATTGAATAATTATTATAGAAAAACCAACATGGATACATGATCCGATTTTAAACCGATCTGAAATATCTGACCAGATAATCAGAATGAACATTTATAGGGAGGGAAGGTAAAAAACATTTCATACCCGTATCTATCTCCTCCGTTCCAGTTAGAGCATCAAAGGAATGTGAATAATTTAAACAAAAAAATAAGAGTCCTGCATAGAAAGAATTATTAGTGACATCGATGTCTCAAGAGCAAAACTAGCCGCACATAACAACATTAGGTAAAACTAAAATTGAAACAATAGATTAAAATACTTTTAAGTAACTAATTATATTATGTGTTTTAAATAATTAATTTAGAAAGGAGCTAATTTTTTTTAAGTATGCATTTGTTTTCTTTGCATGTATATTCTAGCTAGCTTACCGTCGATTTATAAAACATAGATCCACATTATTCCAATGCTATTATAAGTGAATTACTTGAGCTAGTTAAATTTAATAACAATTCACATAGAGCTGTTTTTAAATGTAAATTGTTTTGGAAAAAACTGCCAATAAATAAAATTATTAGAATCTGATAAGTTGGAATAACAAAGTTTTTTCTAGTAAAAGTGGAATTTTATCAAGGATCGACACTTAGCCCTTTTATTTTTGATATCATCATAGATGAGCTCTCGATATCTAGGAATTGGTGCTGTTATTGTGCTCGTATGAGAAATCAGAGAAGAGGTCAATACGAAATTAGAAGAGTTGAGGGCAATCCTAGAAGGCCAAGGGCTACGTATAAGTTGTACAAAACTGAATATATAAGTTGCTAGTTTAGTGAGATAGAGCTGCAAAATGACCCTGAGGTGTATATTTTGCAGGATGTTATCGCTCATACAACATTTTAAATAATGGCGAGATCAATGGTGATGTAACCCATCAAATTCAAGCGGGATGACTTAAATGGAGAACAACCACTAGGATGCTATGTGATAAGAAGTTTTTCACTAGACTAAAAGGTAAATTCTATTGAGTTATCATTAGGCTTGCACTATTGTATAAGGCATAATTTTGACATGTACAGAAATCCTTTGAACAAAAAATGGATGTAGCGGAGATGAGAATGTCAAGGTAAATGTGTGGCCACACAACAATAGATAAAATTAGGAACTATGAGTTGAGAGAGAGGTTAGGAATTGTCCCTTTATCGGAAAAATTGCATGAAAACAGGTTGGGGTGGTTTGAACATGTGAAGAGGAAGATTGCAGACACCCCCGTGGGAATGGTGGAAATCCTTATAGTGGAAGGTAAGCAAAGTTGGGTGAATCCAAAAGAAAGTGAGAGGAGCAAATAAAAATTGACTTGCTGGAGTTGCACCTCTTTGGAGACCTGACTAGAGATAGAATTAGTTGGAAGCGTCATATCTGTGTTTTAAACTTTTGTAGTTTTTTGTAGTTTTTCTTTTCTTCCAAGGTTTATTTAGTTATTTATTTAACTTTTTGTGTCTCTCATTTACTTCTGCTATCGTGGCTCAGTTACAGTTTTAACGTGTGTTGTAAGTTGTAGGTGTCTTTCCAAGCACGTTGTGTGTCACTCACTCTTCTCTTTGCAGGAACCTATCTTTTTGGAGATAAATTGAGTGTGCGTATTTATCTTTGCCCTCTTCTTGAAGGGAGCACGAGTATGATATGTTCACTACCCTCCCTCTGAATCCTGACTTTTGCGGAATACTGAGTTGATGACTTTGAATTTGACTTTGATAAGTTGGATATGGAGTGATGTCATTTTTAACTATTAGTATTGATCGTCAGCTAGAAACAGTAATCAAAACAATGAAATCTTAGTTATATATTTAGTTCACTCATTTTATTTTATTATTATTTTCGGTACAAGGTAGGTTGAGGGAAAAAAAGAATTAGGACAGGTGACAACAAGAGTTAAACTTAGAATCTTATCTAAGAAAAATATAACATTTATTCTAACTAAGACAAGAGCCAAATATTACTTCACCCAATTTCAAAATCACATTTACAATGAAATCTTATTGAAGATTGAGTAATATTATCTTATTGTATCATCTACTAAACTACAAAAAAATAATTTTGAAACAAAATGTAAAGTTTGATATATGTACATGCTACTCCCTATGATTCCTATGAGGTTACCAACATTATTTCTAATTTAAATTATATTTTTTATTTTATAACAATTACATTTTGGATAATATTTTTATCACTTTTTCTAATTGTTATTCAAATATTTTCTTATAATTTATCCCTCTATTAATCCTATTTACTTAATTTAATATCTTCTTCATTTTGTTATTGTTTGTGGAGGAATTTGTGATTATATGGATGTGATTAGAAATAGAGGAAATAATAAAGTAAAAATGGTAAGGTGTAGAAGAATGAGAGGGAAAGAAAGGGCACCGAAAAGCAAAGACAGAAAATAATGATGAAAGCAAGAAAAAAACGTCCCTCCTCTTTGATTAGACCTCTCAACAACACACGCATACAATTTACACACACGCTCATTTTCATTCATTCATATTCATACTTTATTTTCCCTCCTTCCCCTTTTCTCTCAAAATTCAATTCTTTTTTGTAAGGAAATCATAAGTCAACCTCACCTCATCATTTGGTCTTGCTTCTTCCAAGCACCACCTCATTTCCCACTTTCTTTTCTTAATTACTTTATTCTCATCAATCTTCTTTCACCCTCTTGTCCTTAATTCCCTCTTTTTTCCTTTCTTTTATTGGTACTTTAATATTTATTGTAAACTCAATATACTTCATACATATTATCAGGTTGATTTTGTGTCAAATATTTTGAGCTGGTTAATAATCGAGTTTTGTTTTTATATTGATTTTTACAAGGTTTAGAAGTCGGATCAAGTTGAATTCGGTTACAAAATCGAGTAAATACCAAATTGTCGGGTCTGTTTTAAACACATCTAATTATAGGTTTCCATTAATTAAAATCGAGTATGATTCAACACAATTTTATAATAACCAAAAAATAAAAATCAAATCAGATTATGAAGATGTTACATACACAAAAAAATCTAATATAATCCAACCCGAGATAACACATGATTTAAAACCAGCCTAACATCTGAATGTATACCTCTAACAGTACTTTAGCCTGACTCATGTTAAAGAAACAACTGCACTAAAAGTTTAAACTAATGTTACACTTATGCACTCAATCACCATTCTCAGACAAAAATCATTCGACTAATACACGAATGCAATACATGTCTTCCTCATTAGTGACAACTTATTTCATGTGTCAAATTTAAATTGTTATTGTTTTGTTTGTTTTAAGCAAAGAGCTGGGAGAACAGTCACTCTTGTACTAATACAAGACTGGTAGTAAGTAGTTGGTCTTATAGTGCCTATTCCCTGTTGCCAAGTGGGGTTGTTTCCCTAACATTCTTATGATTACTCATACTCATCATCCATCCTATCTAACTATAAAATTAAGAAACATTTATAGTGATCTTCATTAATTCTTATGGCTAGTAGCAGCATGAAGGTGCACCCCTTCGCACGTGGGTTTTGGGATAATCATCAAACACATGAATCCCAATCTTCCCTCACGCTTGGGTGCAAACGATTTCGCCCTCTTGTTCCTAAGGTTTCTTCCGCCCATAATAATGCTACTACCTTTGATCTTAAAAGCTTCATTAAACCTGAGACTGGTTCGCGTAAGCTTGTTTCTTCTACTGATTCCAAAAAGGATTCACCTTCCCAACAGGTACTCTCATTTTTCTTCATTTGTTTTACTATATTATGCTAAGAGAAGATTCTAACCATGTTCAACAATGTTCGACCGTACGAGACTTTTAAAAATTTGTCAAATTTTATTTTGCCTCTGATTACAGTAAATAATTCATATGAATTTTGGCACCATATTTGTTGGTGAACATACTTTATATTAATTTGTTTGATTTATATAGTAAATGTTGTAATGATATAAAATTAAGACGTAAATGTTATTTATTGTATATTGTATGTAATCGAGTTTTAAGAAGAGTTGCTTGAGTTATAAACAACACAATTTCACTTTATTATTTCTTTACACATTACCGATTCCTATGTATCACGTGCATCGTAAAGATATTTAAAATTTGCGATTCTATTAAGGTGTTAAAAGCCTATATTTTAGTTTAGCTAGAGGGTTATTTCTTGATTTCAGCCAATTAATATATAGCGGTACGACAATAACAACATCGCCTTATCGTTATCACAACAATCGTAACCATTACCACATTTGTCGATCAAATTTTTGGTAAAGTGACTTTTGTGTAGGCTCCCATTTTGGAGAGATTTCGAGATGTAATGATCAGATTTTTATGTGTTATTATCAGGCCGTGGAAACCCATCCAGGAGGGACAAGGTGGAATCCTACCCAAGAGCAGATAGGGATCTTAGAGATGTTGTACAGAGGAGGAATGCGAACACCAAATGCACAGCAAATTGAGCAGATAACCGAGCAGCTAAGCAAATATGGGAAGATCGAAGGGAAAAATGTATTTTACTGGTTTCAAAACCATAAAGCCCGTGAAAGACAAAAGCAGAAGCGTAGTATTCTTGGACTTACTCATAATCCAAGAACCCCACCTTCTGCTACTACTCATCAAATTAACACCTCTATTACCTTGACTCTTCACACCAGGGTACGTATTATTTTTTGATTGTTTTTAATGCTTATGATTGAAACAACTTAATTAATCAAAGTGGGGTTCACATCCATTTTCATAATTATATCATAATATTTTTCTTTATTTCTTATTTGATTGAGTTTTCAAACATTAGGTGACATTGGTTAAACATCTTTTCCTAAATGCCACTTAGTTGGATCAACTGGTCTATCTTTCATATGAGAGCTTTTTGCTTTAAGTATTTTTTTAGATGAGAAGCTAAAGTTGAAGTCTCGCAACAAATTCAATCAAAAGTTTCAGTTGTTAGTTGAGGTTTTAAAATATGTTACATACTTTAACATGCCTTCTTACATGAGAGCCTTTTGGGCTCTGATATCATGCCAAGTAACCAAGTTAACCAAAAGCTTAAACTGACGGTTGAAGCTTAAGAATATATTACATACTCTAACATGCATTTTCACATGATAGCCTTTTGGGCTCTGATACCATACTAAGGAATCAACTTAACCCAAAATTTAAGCTGATGGTTAAAACTCCAGTATATCTTATATACTTTAACACTTGTACTATCATAGTCTATTACTAACGGTGATTCTTGATATGAGGGTTTCAATGACCGTAATATCCTAACCTCTTTTGAAAAGAGTATGGTATGTTCACTTTCAACTCTCCCAAGACCTTAATCATAGCTTTTACAAGCAAGATGTACTGGATATAATGACGATAATGACGACACAAGTTTTTGTGTAATACTCTTATAAGTGCTGAATAGATTAAGTCAATTTTCTACAGGCAGAATCAGAAGAGCAAGAAATTAGTCCATACAAAAGGAAATTCAGAAGCTGGATGTTTGATTGTTCAGAGGAGAATCAGAAAAAAGATTATTCAGAGCAAGAAGGCAAAACACTAGAGCTTTTCCCATTGCACCCAGAAGGATTAATCAGATGAATAATATAACTTAGAATTTATTAATATTATTGTATTCATGCAGTAATATGATTATGGATCTAGCTCAGCTAGCAGCTAGTAGCTAGTCGTATTTATTTGATAACCTTAATTAGTTTTAGCTTATGATGATAAGTATGAAGATGGGCTTTTCTTTCTTCTTTTCCCATTTCTTCATAGGATAAGAAGAAAGACAAGATATCTTTCAACTTTCTTTGTAATAACACTTGGTTTAATTTATGCCCCTTTTTTCTAATTAATGCCAGATTTTTCCAACTTTAAGCCTCAAAGTGCTTTGCAACTGTCTATTGTCCACTGTCTTTTCTCTCTTTTACTTGTTGCTCTTAGCTAGTGCTCCTAGGGCCGTTTCTGATGCAAGAGAAGTTAAAGTTTTGGTTGAGGCCTCAGGATATATTATATACTTTAATACGTTTTTTCATACGAGAGCTCTTTGGGCTTGAAATGTCGATGCGACACATGCCCTCCTCATACCTTGCGTTGACTATTTTACGTTAAATGTCTCATGTGGTTGAGATTTGAACCCGTAACCTCTTGTTTAACTGGCTTCTGATACCATGTCAAGGAACCAACTCAAGTAAAAGCTTAAACTGATGGTTGAAGTCTCAGAATATGTTATATACTCTAACAGATATTTACCAATGGTCCAGAACTAGAAAAGATCAAATATCTCAATTTATATTAGTTTTGTCATGTAGAACATAGAATACCACTTGTAAAATTGTAATTTTACTTTTAACAGACACTCATTAAAATCAAAATTGATCATTTATAAAAAGTGCCTAATTTTTATTTTACCGGTCTATAAATTGTCTGGAGCAATAGTGGTGTTATGATGGGATCTATAATCCTTTTTTGACTATGAGAGAATTTAGTTGGTGATTGGAACCTTTTTATGTTTATGCTTTGTGCCTAAGGACACTGAACTCCACGTACTTGTTTATTCTACATCTTTAATTACCTGATTTACACACTAGTCATTTTCTTCTTCTTTTACTCTAAGTGTTTTTTCTTTTATTATTCAATCCTCTACAATCACCTCATCCATCTTACAAGCTACTCGGTTAAAGTGAAATCTCTGTAACACTATACTAATCCATAATTCTTATTTATTAATGTCGTCCTTATGGAAATTGAATTTAAATTTCATAAGTTTTTTTTGGTGATTGAAGTTTTGCTCTAAAAGGGCATTAGCTCATTCGAATGGCATCCTAAATGAGTTATCCAAATGACCTTAAGTGAAGAATATGAAATGTTGGAAATACTTTACATGTGAGACAAGATTCCACATCGATAAAATAGTGGGTTGTTGACTTGCATACATAGTGGGTGAGCTAATCTTCCTACAACCATATGGTTTTGGGAAACAATGAACCTCACCAAGTTTATGTGCAAGTCAACGCTTTTGGCTCGTGGATTTGTAGGCTCGAGCCTACGGGTCTCCTGTGTCCACACGAATGGACCGCGATGAAAATTATGTGACGAATTGTCACAACCTAATTTAACATGAAAAAGTTAATAGTTATTTGTCCAACTATCTTTAGAAACAATCATTTTTTGTGTACAGCTTTTCATAAAATATATTCTCGTATGTTCTCACTATCATTGTCATGCACCATTTGGAAGTAAGATGATGACAAAGAAGATTGAGATGATTTTAGTAGGAAAATGTGTACCGTTATTCATTAATTCAAAATATTTCAAATTATTATTTAACTTTATATAAATTTAAATATTGTGATACTTAATCTCAAATAATATATATATATATATATATATATATATATATATATATATATATATATATATATATATATATATATATATATATATATATATTTTAGCCTATTGTTTTTGGCAGGTTTCTTTTAGTTTCATAGTGGGTCATTCTATTGGATTGCAGGCTTGATTATATTCAGTGGGTTATTAACGGGCAATTCGTTAATAGGCGGATAGTTAACACAAATTCTTACTTGAGACTGTCTATACAATGAACGTCTCAAGTTTTGGGTTGGCCCAATTTATCAATTAAAAAAAATAACTGAATTTGTGATAATACATGCTCCTCTTAACTTTTCAACTTTCATTTTCAGTTTTTCATTTCACTATTTCCTAACATAAATCACTCAGGGTCCTCTCTCAAACTCCGTTTGTGGTTTCAATCTCCGTCTTTCTCTCTCAAATTCATTGTCGTTTATTTTCTGTTTATCTTCTTCAACATTTGCAAGACCATCAAAGGTATGTATTTATGCTTCATCTTCACCATTTTTATTTTATATGTGTGTGTATGTAAAGTTAAGAGAGGTGGTAAAATGCAATAAGTAGAGGCAAAGAACAGTAATAAATGATGGGTAAGAAGGAATTTCGAGAGTTAAAAAACTAATTTAAAGACTTAAAAGACCAATTTTAATTCATGAAATTTGACAATTATTTAACCTGACGATGGGTAAGTAGAGGTGTTAAAAATAAACCCGACGATCCGATATTACCCGACTTGACTGGACTTCAAAATAAAGTTAAAATTATAAATATCAATGTGTACATAAGATATAATTTTGACCCACAATATTTAACCTGAAATTAACTTGATAGCCTGAGTGAACACCTCTAGCCGTAATTGGTTAGACATCTAAAATGGCCAAAAACCGCCCTGTATGATATAGTAACATGACATAATATATATATATATATATATATATATATATATATATATATATATATATATATATATATATATATATATATATATATATATATATATATATATATATATATATTCAAAAAAAAAAAAAGAATTAAACGATTTTTTTTATTATCATCCAAAATCAAGACATATCATAAATTAATGCACTTTTATGATTTTATCACAAGCTGATTATCAACAAAATATTTTTTAAAAAGAATCTATGAAATCTTTTAGTATACCCTAAAATAAATTTCATGAAAATGAATTCCTCCAAAAATAAAGTCATTTGTTAATAGTATCTAAAACAATTTCAAATAATTCATCCTCCGAATCGAGTACCTTATTACTTCTACTATTGCTGATTGCAGTTGAAATAGTAGGAGTATGGGTCAGCCATTCTGCATTGATCCGACCCATGGAGAACAACTCTTTGCTATCTTCATAGCCAAAGGCAGCCGGAGTTAAGTCGACGACAGGGCCGACAAAGCACGGATTAGGAGTCCTATAAGCATTGGATGGACTATATTGGAAGCTGCTTTGGCCTAAATTTATAAGGACAGTCATATCTGTGTTTGTTGCTAAAATAGGATATAATGGCATCCCAAAATCTTCAGATTTGCAGTGTATAACATGTAGCAGTTTTGAGTCTACTGTGAAATATACTTTCTTTTTCTTTGGATTAAATCCACAACCAATTATCTTCCCACTTTTACCCCAATTTTCCTTTTCTGATTCAAACACTAGTTTCATACCTGCAATACAATTTTATAAACATAAGTAGGATGGCAAATTCAACAGGCGGGTGCGGTATACCCTCTTCCATACCCATACTCCTCTAAAATTTTCATACTCATCACCCATAGCAAGTAAAATTTTCATATCCACGTCTTCCCACCTTCATATAAGTTTACTTGAACCAATATAAATGTATTCGTTATCATAAATTGTTGTTAGAGACGGTTTCTCAGAGAGACACATTAGATATATGGGCTAAAAAGCTCAATTAATAATAATAAAAAAAAGAATGTGGGCTTTTTGTTTTGAGGTCGTCTTTTTAAAAGACAGACTCTCACAAGAGTAGTTGGTTCATCATTCATCATCAGTCGTTACTCGATCATTATTTTAAAATTCTTTTTGGTAATATATGTATAATTAAGTGCAATATTTTATTTAACTAATTTAGATACCCGTGTAAGAGTTTATTATGGAAATGTATATAAATAACTTTTCAAAGAATGATGAAAGGAAAAGATATTCTTTTGTTTAAATAAAGTATTGATATACTACATGTTTTAATAAAATACTAAATTTAGATAACAATACACTTTACTAAAATATTTAATCTAATTTAGCTCTAAAGTTATACCAAAATATATTTTTGATGGTTTTCTAGATTTCTATTCAATTATATAAACTAAAGATTTATAAATAAATTGAGCTTATTTAAGTGAATTCAGATTGATTTATTTTATTTTAATTTAAACCTAATTCAAACAACATTTAATAATTAATATCAATATATTTTCTTTATAATGATTCCTTATGTTCAAAAGTTTTTATTAAAACAATTAATCTCTACAAGAATTGATATAATAAAATTTTTTATACATTTGCTCTTGTTCCATCAATTCTAATGCAAGTCTTGAGCCCATACAATCAACATATTCATCTATTTAATCATTTTATGGTCATAAGTGATCACTATAAAATTATAAATAATCAATTTAAAATTATAAGTGAGATCACTTTAAAATAATTACTTTTAGACTTTAAAATTATAAACAATCACTATAAAATATGTTCGGTTTACAAAAATTAGTGTCTTAGTAATGAAAACACTTAACCAATTCATTACAATCTGTTTGGTTTGAGACTTTAATAACACATTTCACTTATTGAGAGTAGTCTAAACCCCTAGTTTGTTACCACTCAAATTCCAACAGTAACAAAAGACATCTCTACATTTATGCTCATAATCATCTTCATCTAAGGAGAGAGTAACTATGACCAAACTCATGGCATGACAAATCTCATATAAGTCTCAACACAACGCAAAACGTTCACTTTAAAAACTATATTCCTTAAACTTGTTTTATTTCTCTTTCGATTCTTTTTCAAAACCTATATCAAACATGTACATAGATTATTAAATAATCACATTAAATTATAACTAATTTCTCTAAGATTATGATTAATTACTATGAGATTTACAAATAATCATTTTAAGATTATAAGTTTACATCGGACCATTCTAATAGATTTTATAATGATTAAATTAATAATCACAAATTCTTATGAGAGACGGTCTCTCAATATATTTTTTAAAATATTGTAAGTAGCGTTAAAAATAATGTAAGTAGACATTTACAAAGTTAAAAGTAGACATTAAAGATACGATGAGTAAACATTAAGGATAATATAAGCGTTAACAATACGATAAGTAAGCATTCAATTTTAATAGGTTTAGTAAAACAAAATTAAAAAATATGTGAGTTTCGAAACTAAAATCTTATTAAAAAATGACTTTTCTAATTGAGATAAAAACCCGAAAGTAAGAATACAAAAGACAAAAAGAAAAATGAATAGAAGACTTGCCACCAAGAAAAACAGAACCGTCAGAATTGAAACCAATAGAGCCAGAATAAGTCCCAGGAATTCTCGTCGTCACATACCCACCAACCGTAAGTCCAATCGTCACCGTAACACCACTACTACCGTCGCTATCTCCACCACCACCTCTTTTACCGACTACTACTTTACTCTGCTCAAAAAGCAGCTTCGTTTTCTCCCCTTCCCCATTGCTCAATTTCTTCCCAGTTTCTTCACTCAAATTCACCACCATTATCTCAAAATACGCCTCTTCAGGGAACGAATTCATCAATGGCGGACCGGGTAAAGGTAACTCCATTCGAATCGTCTTTGTAAATGCTCTGTTTTTGATTTTAAACTGTATTTTTTGCATGAAATCCACTGATTCTTCACCGATTTCCCAACTCTCTTCTACTTCTGAACAATCATTAGTTTCTGTATTCTGGGTATAATTCTCCCCTGTTACACGCAAACTGCCAAATAAATAGGATTTAACGGATGGATATGGGGTGCAAGTTGTGAAAGCAAATCTGGACCAACCATTTTCAACAGCATCTGTGATCAATGATGGATGATCAGCCCAATTGAAGTACGATTTAGGGTTAGAAACACGCCCAAATAATTGGTAACTTGGGCGTTGTTTAATGACTAACTCTGTTTGTGACAAAGAATTAATGGTTTTAAGTTGTGTGACCGTAATTCGGTCAGAGAAAAAGCGTCGACGGATAAGTAGTATTACCAGGATTAATATTGAGAAAGAGCCGAAAAGAATTGGCACGATAAATGTATGCAACCATCTTGGCATGATTGTTTGGGCAGTTTCAGATAGAAAGAATAAAGGATTAAGGACTAAAGTGTTTCGCAGAACTTAATATGGGAGATGTTTGACGAAGGTAGTACATTTGAAGTCATGGGTCTTGACTCCTATATTATTATTATACATCATATTTTATTATATGAAATTGATAGTTGAAAGAACATTTGCAATTACTAAAACCAATCAAAATTTGTTTCTTTACTAGAATTGATTTCATGGCAGGCCGAGGAAAAAGAAAAGATTAGCCGAAAATTAAAATTATGATATTTTTATAAAGTGATATTTTTTCTCAAGTTTATAGATAAACAAAGTTGTTAAATTTGGGATTTAATCTAGGATCGATAAGGAATTATGTTCGAAATCGGTAGAATCAAACCGTAAGATCGTAAGATCCTACAAATATGTTTTGGTGATATATGAAAATTAATAATTAATCATATTTGTTTATTTTAGTTTATTTCTAAAATTTTGATCTGTAAATAAAGATTTAGACCTTATCTTTTAATTGATTAATAGGATTACTTTTGATAATCAATTATGAACTGCAAATCGAAAAGTATATGGCGATATATTTTTAACATGTACTTATATGTGCGTAAAAGTTAGAATGTAAGAAGTTTTATGATTGAAATTGCCTTTGTGGGATCGGATCGTTGGATTATTGAATCGTACAATCGTGTTATAATCCTATCACCCGTATTCTTGATCTGGTACAAATTTACAATCCTATCATTGTTAAGATCCTACAAGAGATTGAATCGCTTGTCTATTTTTGAATCATAAAGACGTAGAATGATAGATCAAAATCGAGATTCTAATAACCATCAACATGAACATTACTATAGCTAGGTTTGTGATTATTAGTAGTGCATAACATTGTGTAGCATCTCCAAATTGATTTCAAAAGGTTTTTTTCCTCAAAAGTTACTCCCTCCTATTCAATCTAACTATCCCATTTGACTCACCATAGTTATCAATGCTCTAATTTTATCACAAATATTTTTTAAATTCACATGGTAACCTTGTGCTTCTAAGTTTTCCATGTGGGGAAAAGTTAAGGTTTTGGTTAAATTAAGTACTTGTTTTATTGAATTTCGAATATGTGGTCAATTTGAGTGCTTACCATATTTTTTAAAAAAAATGTCATTATATTGGATAAAAATAGCATAAAGTTAACAAAAATATCTCTGTTGTCTACCACATGGAAAACTTAGAAGGTTAAAATCACTAAATAAATTAAAAAAAATATTTATCTATCACGTAAAAAAGCCGAAAATTCACGAATACATATGAAATTTCCTTAAAGCTATATACCAAACATTACAAATAGCTAAAAGTTAGATTTTGGAATTTCATCTAACAAAGTACTCCCTCTCACTACAAGGACACCGCATTTTGGAATTGGTTTAGCGGCGAAATTGCAATTGAAAAACATGCATCGCTATATGCTTTGTTGCTAAACATAATTTACTCACAAATATTCGTGACAAAATTTCTCGTCGTCGTATTGTCCAAATGATTTAACTAATAATAATGTACACAAAATGACGTTGTTGCAAATTATAATTATCATACCTTTCATTTTATTTTGTCTCTTTTACTTTGCTATAATTTCCTATAAAAAAACTCAACAGCTTCATTAATTCTTACATATATTTTCTTTCTATTTTAACATCATCTACACAATTTAGATAATCACACATTATAACAATCTCTTAAAACTAGAGGGAACATACGTGAAAAAATAAAGAGTTCATATTCTATTATAACATCAAATAAAAAATTTGCATACAAACTAATATATTTTATTTTTTGTGTAAAGGTCTATGGTATTGCTATTATAATTTATAAACAAACTTTTTTAAAAATAAATTAATAATATATTAATACGTTAACAATTAATAATAGTTAAGAAGTTTAAATTGACATACTAAATATAAGTTTTTTTTTCTTTGTCATTTAATAAAGTTCGTTTCTTACCACCTAAAGAAATACCGGTTTACGTATCTATTCAGTTTGTAAGGAATGATTTACACAATAAAAATAATTTTTTTGCCGGCGAGGGTGAAAGTGGATTGCCGGCAATTAAATGACGTATGATAAGCCGTGCCAATAATTAATTCATTGAATCGGAAGTTTGAAGTTGCTCACGTTTGTAGGTCGAATCTTTGGAAGTTCAAAGGCATTAATTAGGTTGTTTTCACACTCCCATCCAACACATTTTATGCTCACCATTCACCAATTCAATAATCGTAGACTACTCAAACTCATATTTGTTTTGATGAGTGGGAATAAATAAACAATTTCATCACGTATGTTATATACCAAAAGCTGTCATTAAATCGCAATGAGTGTTTGACATACATAGAGTATAGATATAAAGTGGTGTTATTGATAAATCACGGATTAAATTGATTGATGAAACAACTGATTATGTAACGATATTTTTATATTGTGAGAAATATTTTGATGAATATTAGGATATTCTATATAGTGAGTATATTTTGGTGAATATTTTGTAAATATCTTGTTAAGGAGTTTTTTTTAGCAAGTTAGGTTAATGTTGTATGCCTATATATTTGGGTTGAATGGTAAAGGCTCGGTAAGCTGTTTTTCTCCTAATTGAATTTATTAAAGTTTATCATGGTATCAAGAGCCCTCTAAATAAAAGATTTTTTTTTTCCACCTACAAACCCTAGCTTTCACTACAAAAGAATAAAAAAAATTGCGACAACAAATTTCGTCGCCCTTTGATAGCTAAATGGTCACAAAATGGGTCGGACGAGGAGTTGGCGACGGGAACCAGGGCAGTCCTCGTTTTGTTTGTCGCTAAATTAAAAGTGGACGACATACTCTCGCCAAATTTTCAGATACCATGGGGCGACCACCTGGCAACGACCTCCCCTCGCCAAAAGCAGTCTGACATGGCGATAAAAACTCTCCTTGCCAAATCTCTCGCCATCAATCTATAGGCGACCAACCAGCGACCACATCCCTTCGCCTGTTGGGCGACCACATATATATATATATATATATATATATATATATATATATATATATATATATATATATATATATATATATATATATATGTATATATATATATATATATATGTATATATATATGTATATATGTATATATATATGTATATATGTATGTATATATGTATATATGTATGTATATATGTATATATGTATATATATATGTATATATATATGTATATATATATGTATATATATATATATATATATATATATATATATATATGTATGTATATATATGTATATATATGTATATATATATATATATATATATATATGTATATATGTATATATATATATATATATATATATGTATATATATATATATATATGTATATATATATATATATATATATATATATATATATATATATATATATATATATGTATATATATATATATATATATATATATATATATATATATGTATATATATATATATATATATATATATATATATATATATATGTATATATATGTATATATATGTATATATATGTATATATGTATATATATGTATATATATGTATATATATATATATATATATATATGTATATATATGTATATATATGTATATATATATATATATGTATATATATGTATGTATATATATGTATATATATATATATATGTATATATATATATATATATATATATATATATATATATATATATATATATGTATATGTATATATATGTATATATATGTATATATATGTATATATGTATATATATGTATATATATATATATATATATATATATATATATATATATATATATATGTATATATATGTATATATATGTATATATATATATGTATATATATGTATGTATATATATGTATATATATATATATATGTATATATATGTATGTATATATATGTATGTATATATATATATATATGTATATATATGTATGTATATATATGTATGTATATATATATATATATATATATATATATATATATATATATATATATATATATATATATATATATATATATATATATATATATATATATATATATATATATATATATATATATACATATAAGCCGAATGGTACAATTGAAAGATATAAGACTCGTCTAGTAGCTATAGAGTTAACTATTTATAAACTTTATCTCCTGTAACAAAGATTGATACTATTCGAGTTTTATTCTTTATAGCTACCAATAAAGACTCCCATTGCATCAGTTTCACGTTAAAAATTTCTTTCTCCATGGGGTAATAAAAAAAAAGTGTACATTGAAGCTCCTCTCGCGTTTACTCAAGGTTTTTGCAAATGGTGAGGATGTAGGCTTAAAAGGCTTTGTATGGCCTTAAATAGTGTCCTATAACTTGGTTCGAAAAATTCACTATAGCAATGAAGAAATTTACTTTTGATTATTATGTGGATGACATGATAATAATAGGAGATGACAAAGAAAAAATTATTCAACAGAAAAAGAATATATTTTATTTTTATTTGAAATGAAACATCTTGAAAGACTAAATTATGTTCTTGGCATTGAAGTTCTCAGATATAACTAGGGCATTTTCATTTCTCAGAGAAATAAAGAATGGTAAGGAAATTAATTTACCTTTCTCATACTAGACCAGACATTGCTTATGCAGTTAAAATTGTTAGCAGATTTATGCATATGTCACAAACACATCATAAGGATGTTCTTATAGGAATTTTGAGATATCTTAAATGAACAAGTCAGAGGGGCATTGTGTTGAGAAAGAATGAACACTTAGACATCATTGCATACGTTAATAAAGATTAAGCTGGTGATCGAGATGGAAAAAAATCAACCTTTGGATACCTTAAATCAGTCAGAGGAAATTTGATTACATGGAAAAGCAAAGGAAGGTAGTAGCCTTGTCTAGTGTAGAAACAAAAATCAGAGGAATTGTTAAGGGAATAAAAAAAATTATATGGATAAGAAAGTTAATGAATGAAATTGGTTTTCCACAAGAAAAGGCATGCAACCTATACTATGATAACTTTGCTATTATTAGAATTTCAGAGTAACCTGTCCAATATGATCGAACAAAACACGTAGAAGTTGATCGACACTTTAAAAAGGAAAAATTTGTGCACAAGATTATTAATCTTCCTTTTGTGAAATCAAAAGATCAACTTGGTGGCATCCTTACAAAAGTTGTAGCATTTGAAACCTTTGAAAAAGTTTTATGCAAGTTGGTTGTTCAAGATCTTACCACTCAATTTGGGGGGGAGTTTAGGACACTAGAAGAAGTCTTCACAGGAAATTGGTTATTATTTCTATTAGTCTCCTTAGATTCATTATAATAGGACATTTTGTTTTTCCATGTTATGTTATATATAAGAGCTTTCATTGTACATAAAGTTAAAGTATGAATTACAAATAGTATGCAAAACCTAAACCTAAATTCACTATTACCTTCTTCAAAGACATCATCATAGCCTGATCGACACACATAAGACACCTGTAAAATCCTATCGAACATACATACCTTGTTATAAACTTACATTTTATGTTACATTGCCTTCCATATATATTCCTTTTACATTTGGGAAAATGCTTTTTTATTTTTAACAAAACAACAAATAGCTCAAGAAGACGTTCTTTTGAGACATTTGGATTTTACAAAAGAGTCAAGAACCAATTTTACATAACAGAATGTGAGTTTAGAATTTGCTTGAATTAATTACTTAGTTCTAATACAATTTCCAGAGTTAGAAGTGGGGTTAGTCAAGTTCCCAGTCCTAGAAATCAAATGTTTAAATACATGAATCTTTACTTGAACCAATGTAGCAACTGACATTGCTTCATTATTCTTTGATGTACTCATGTACATGATAAAGTAGATAGTATTTCTATTGGCATACAAAGACCCAACAAATATATGGTTACATCTAAAGCATAATTAGATGTCGTTTTATGCTCACTGTTGTGTTTGCTTGTTCAAAAATAAGAAAAAAGCTTCGCGGATCCTGATAGAATTTAACCTACTATAATAGTATATCCTTTTATTGTCTAAACCTTTAGAAATCATACAAGGATTTGATTACGAAAGGTGTTTCCTATATTAAGCTCATTTCGATTATTCCTCCTATTAGGTCTATACGAACAACCTCCCCATTATCACAAGCAAAAAAGCTGGTATACATCCCACTCCAATCCCGCCTAAATTGATGAAAGAGCACTATGTTCCAGGGTGCTTAGAAACAAAATCATGCTTGTAATTTATTTATTTTTTTGTTTTTTGAACATGAAAAATCTAAAATCACGTAATGGTCTAGCTGAAAAACAAATACAATTAACCTTGACAAGAAGTCAGTTGTCGGCCAATTCATTCATCTATCTTAATTGATCTTTATTTCATATTTTCTACTTAATTTGAATTTTTAATATATAGTCAAGTTCGCTGTTGTGTTGATTATACTCGTTATATGGTGGAAATATATCATGCTTTATTGACTTTGTTTCTTTAAATCCCTAGCACATGTTACATCTGAAATATATTTGTTAGTTTTTTATCTGCAGTTTTCCCTACCATGGTTTGCGTACATTGAAGTGGAAGAAAATGTTTTCCTAATAATGTTATTTTTGGTGTTGTCATACATGATCAATGATCATCCCAACCACAATTATACTGACTTATGACATAATAACCTCATCTAAAAACAATTTTCTAATTAGATGGTAATTTTATGTGTTTGAATTAGGATTCAATGATTTAGTACCTAATTCTTCCTAAATCTCCTAAAGAAAATAACATTAAATGTATGGCAGCAAAGAAACAATATTGCGTAAGTGTAATGTTATGCATGAAATGAAATGTTACTTATTTGATAAAGTAGATAAGCTTCCACAAATTGAAAAAAGGGAAACTTTACACAAAATGCAGTAACCCACGCCCAACAGGAAGCTACCACGTCACAAAGCCCAACTGGCACTACTACTAAAGCAAATAAAAAGTTGTGGGATTGCAGAGGATAAACCAACGGTACACACAAAGGTTAATAAAGGCATTCATACTAATTAGGGTTTCCATTTGCTTGAAGTCAATCGTTTCATAAAATACTTAAAGAATCTCCGCCATCAAAGTACTTTACATTTTACTCTCTAACTCATTTATTGCTACTCAATATCAATTATTTGTGAACAAGCATTTAATGTTATTGCATTTATTCTTGCATTTAAGAATATTTATTAAAGCTTCGCGCCATAAATAAACCTTACCAAGTTCCTCCAAGTGAAAGATCATTGTGCATTTGAAATTTATTCATTTAGAGTGGTCTTACACCAAGATAGCAAAGACAAACCCCTCCCTAGCAACTCTCACTATACACCCTCATGAATCATGATCCTCTATCTTAATCTTTTGCTCTAACAAGCTTAGTAAACTCTTGATTATATTCTGTTCCAAATAGGAACAATTTTGACTGACTAATTGTAATCTAAAGCCAAAGGATGAATGTACTATCAGGAAAGAAGCACTAGATACCATTAAATTAGCTAGGGATCTTAAGTAAATTAAACTCCTGAATCATGAACATATCAGAAGCAATTAAAACAAAAAATTCAATTACTCTTATTTAACTAAATCATGTTATAAATTATCCAGTCAATAAATTCCCTTTTCTTCACAAGAGAACCAACAAATTAAGCAAAACTAAAATTAAAGATTTGAAAGAAAAAAAAAAGAAAAAGGAAAAACTAACCTCATCCTCAAGATAATCAAATGAATTGAAAAGAACCCAATCAGCTAGATGGATATTCTTCATATGAGAAATGACCATCCGAATAATTGGATGAATGGATTTCTTGTTAGAATCAGAATCAGGATTTGTTGACCTGAATATTGGGTAATCCTGTTTCAAGCTCCTCCGGTTTGGGCACCTTTATAGACAAATGATCCAAACAATTTCGATTAGCAGCAGCAATAACAGGATGATAAACATCATCCTTATACTCTTCCACAAACAATGGATAAAACGACGTCACATAAGCACAAGCTTGAGTAAAAAACGCAGCCGCCAATATCCCATATTGCTTAGCAATATCCAACGCCCATGGCAAATTAGCATCATACACCAACAAACTTGGGGTAGGATTAGTTAAAAGGACACGGTTCAATTGATGGGTTGCTTCGGTTTCGAATTTTTTCATCCGAGTCAAGAAATTGAGTTGGATATCATTAGTATCATCATAGATAATCTGTGTTGTTAAAAATTGTTCCATTTTTGTACCGGAAGTTGATTTGATCATCTTTTGAGATGTAGATAGAGTAGTAGCGAGAGTTATGTGGATTGAACCATCGCTTTTCCAAGCTAAACATTTGGCGAATTGGAGCATGGCGTTTAAGTGACCTTGCCCATGATAAGGCATTACTATTACCTCCATTTTTGTTTTTGCTTCATCTGGCTTCTGTTTTTGCTGCTCCTGCTGCGGGTTGTTTTCCATGCCTGGAATTTGAAAAATTGGTAGTTTTGATTCAATTTGATTGATTTGTGAAGTAATCTGATGATGTTCACTTGGAATTAACTTGAATTTCTATTTGGTCAAAAATATCCACCGATTCCCTTTCTCAATTTTACACGTGGAACTCGCGGGCAGAGTGGACCACTACTCCACAAGTAATGTTTTTACTCTAGGTTGCACTAAAACGGACACGGACACGGACACGACACGGGTACGGGAAAACGCCAACTTAAAAATGGCGGACACGGGGACACGAAAATGGTAATATAATAAATATATCAAATTAAAGATAATTTTACAATCTTTCATTTGATATTTGTAAATAAACACTTTAAAAATATAAAACTCACATAACATTCAAATAAGTACCAAATAAACAACAGGAGTATTTTAAATAGTCATCTCCAACTTCTTCAATGGCATCATTCAACAAACTAGCAATAAAGTCTTTATCCTTTACCTTTCCTGAGCAATCATCGACCTTTAAGAATAGAGGACCAACTTCACAAGCTACCATGAGATTAATTAAAGGTCTCCTTTATGGATCACTCCACCCATCACTCACTATACTTACTCCTTTTTCCCTCCAAGTAGCCTTTGTTGGTTCTAAAAGCCTTTCAACATTTTCTTTCTCTCTCTCTAACAAAGTGGTTCTCATTTTATTGTAACCAGGAGGCTTGTAACCAGGAATATTATTTGTGGCAGCATAGTTGTATGAACTAACATAGTAAGGGTTTCGAAAAAGGTGAAAAGGCAATCCTCCAGTAAAAAACATCCTTGCTATCTCAGCATCTAAGTTGTTTCGAGCTTGTATATCAAAAGCTTTGGTGATTGGGTTGTCAGATTTTCTTTTCTTGGCATATGAAGTTGGTGAAAGAGAAGTTTCGGAAGACAAAGAATGACTAGAAAGTGGTGGTCTTTTTGGTTGTCTAGATTCTTTATATTGCTCAACTTGTCTTTCTAAGTTTCTCATTTGCATTTTATCCTCATTTGTTACATTAGGACATTGACTAATTCCACCTTTTGCAACTCCCATCAAATGTGCTCTAACTCTAGTATATGAACCACTCTTTATTTGTTTGCAAAAGTTGCATTGCCAAGTATAATTACCCCCACCTCCACTCATTTTTTCCCCTTTAACAACATATTTTCACAAAGGATAATAACAGAAATCACCCTCTTCATTTGTAGCATCACCACTTACATTACACGAATCAGAGCCACTAGCCCCGCTACTAGACATGATTGAACTCTTCAAATTCAAACAACCACAATTAAAGATTTATAAATCAAGATTAACAAATAACATATTAACAATTTAACATTAACAAACACATTAAAAAAATAATTTCAATCGTCTTTAAATTGAAATCAAATATCCATCACAGTAAGTCAGTAACTTCTTAATTTACAATACAATAGCTTTTCTTAATTTACGAATTCCATCACAGTCCTAAATCCAATAGACCACAATCAAGATTTAAAAATAAATGTTAAAACAACAACTCAACAAGATTAAAAATTTAAGATTAACACTAAGATTAAAGATTAGAACAAGATTAATATTAGGATTTAGGATATAAAGAGTGAAAATACCTAAAACAAAATCAAAAATATCGATTTTTAGGGATTATTCGAACAACCCAGTGACCCACAGCACTCAGTGAAGCACCACAGCAGCCGTCGAGTGAAGCCGTAGAATTTGTCTGCAATGGAGGACCACTCAGTGAAACCGTCGGTGGCGGTGGCGTGGTGGAGGAGCAGCCGTAGAATTTTTAGGGTTAGAGGAGTGAGATGAGAGCAAGAGAGAGAATTGAGATTTGAGAGGGAGGGAAATGGAATTCCAGAATAGATTTCCAGTACAGTGAGTGCGTGACCTTTGGGCTTTGAGAGGAGCTATTTCTTTATTTTCAGCCTTTTCAATTTTATTTTTTTTAAATAACACACGTGTCCTTTGCCGTGTCCCTTGCCGTGT